>NW_008246168.1:51519-94573 GCF_000281045.1 Saprolegnia diclina VS20
TTGTTCTTGTCGATTTACTGGAAAATTGAAAATGACGTCGTTGAAGCACAAGTACTCTCGTCGTGCAAAAGCATACACAATATACCTTGCCGTCGGGCGCGCATGCTTGTGTTTCATTGGCTGTATCAAAATACACGCTGCAGATTGGCGGAATACTTTATGTGCGCGCCACGCCTCACCCAATGACAGAGCGTGTAACAGGGTAAGGTATGTTGATTGGCGGAATGTTTTCCTGGCGCGCCATTGGACTTTGTCAAAACGACACGATGTGCGCATGGATGGCACCCAGCCCTTCATTTTCAAAAATCGATTGATCCAACAACATGGCTCGCACGAAGCAAACCGCCCGCAAGTCCACCGGTGGCAAGGCCCCGCGCAAGCAGCTCGCCACGAAGGCCGCCCGCAAGAGCGCCCCCGCCACCGGCGGCGTCAAGAAGCCCCACCGTTACCGCCCGGGTACGGTCGCCCTCCGTGAGATCCGTCGCTACCAGAAGTCGACGGAGCTCCTCATCCGCAAGCTCCCGTTCCAGCGCCTCGTCCGCGAGATCGCCCAGGACTTCAAGACGGACTTGCGCTTCCAGGGCTCGGCTGTCCTCGCCCTTCAGGAAGCCGCTGAGGCGTACCTTGTCGGCCTCTTCGAAGACACCAACTTGTGCGCGATCCACGCCAAGCGTGTCACGATCATGCCCAAGGACATCCAGCTCGCCCGCCGCATCCGTGGCGAACGCTCGTAAATTGGCGGTCCCCTAGCATCTTGCTACTGCATTCACCTGGTGTTTTTTAACACCACCCATCTCATTGAGAACTTATTTATCCTCCGGTCATGAGCGCCAAGATCCAAATACTAGATACATATCTTGATTAGAGATGGATACATCAGCGCCCATGCATGCGCTCAGCAGCCGCGCCCAGTTGCCTAGCTGCCGCCCGCGACTCATCCCTTCAATACTAGCGTCGGCGGCCTTTAGCCGATCAACAAGCTCATGAATATGATGATCGATCTCAACGCGCTCGTGCCTGCCTGACATGTTCGCATCACGTCAACGCCAGTGGTGTAGTACTGTGAGTGACTGTACCCACCTTTCGCGCCAGTGCAGAGCAGATCGAATCTCAAAAGGAAGGACGAGCTACTTGTGCATCTGGGCTGCGCACGCATCCATCTTGGTCTTCCTGATTCCTTCACGTCGCATGCGTCGGTCGTTTACCCTTGACAATACCCTTCAAGCAAGGCTTCCAGCTCTCCGTGCTTGCATTCTCAACGTCCCTCTCTTCTATCGAACGCCCACTGGTACGTAGCCGCGGACATTGCACTTCGTCATCCGGACCTCGGTCATCCCCATTCCAGCCTCCATAGCGCCAGCCATCCAATATGTGTAGTAGTATACATGACGCCGGTCAAGTCATTTGGGGCCGTGGACATGCACGAACCCAACGAAGCTCGTCGCGCGGCTGCGGCGAATCCCACGCGCCAAAGGGACCCAATTTATGGCTAACGTAAACACGAATTTCGCCATTTATACTGCCGACGAAGGCTTGTCAACGGCAGACTTGGCGTCTCCTTACCGCGTCTTTGACCGACCAGACGCCGCAAGCTCCTATACGCCGCCGCTAGTATGTACGGGCATCGGCTTGTCCATGTGGAGGTTGGATCCAAAAACGCGCGCTGGGACAAGGGAATTTTCGGGATTTTTATCCGGATACCGGATACGGTCGGAGCAAAGAAAAGGTGTGGCACGCACTGCGAGACGTGAAAAATAGATTGCCCACGTGAAGATCGTATGTTGCCACTGGATTTCTGAGGTTAATCAAGGGCCGACGACGCATCCCTGGGTTTAATGACCTCCCGCAATACTGCGGGGTCGACCCTTCGAGTATCTTTGTGTCCGCGCACACAAACAGGGGCGATTTCCGTGCGTTTCTACGGCGGCCGAAGCATCCTTGCTTGGTCTAGCGATCGTGCAGCGGCGCGGAGCTAGCTACGAGGGGCAACAATAAGGCAGCAGCGCCGTGCTACGATCCACTGTAACGAGCCCGGCATGTCTTCGAGCCCGTGACGAGCTTGGAGGATGATTACGTATGTAGTGGGAACTTACGTGCGCTCGCAGCATGCCTAATGCAATGATAAACCACCGACTATGATGTCGTCCTCTTGCACGCCTTTGATGCTCGGAAGAAGCTGGCGCGATGCACCACACGGTCTACCCCAGCGCATGTCGTTATTCAGAGGGTATCCAATGTATTTCCCACGTGAAAAATACATTTCGATGTGAAAAAGGCCATGGGTGCATTCGTTTTTCGGACTTGAGTATCCCTCGGCGTCATTTCCGAAATCCCTGCCTTCTGCCATCGTCATGAGCAGCCTCCCGCCGTCGCCGACCGCGTCGGCCCACGCCGACCTGCCCGAGGTCACGGAGGTGGCGCCGCCGTACTTGGCCAAGCACCCGAAGGGCTTTGGCGAGATGCGCTTCATGAAGGACGTCGTCGTGCGCGAGACGTACCTCTTGCCCGTGCCCCACCTCTCGACGTGGATTCCGGACGGCAACAAGTTTGCGGCCAATGAACGCAACATTGACACCCAAGACAAGCTCGAGGAGACCGACTACGCGGACCGGAAGGCCACGTACAACCGCATTATGTCCCAGGACGACGTGATTCTTGGCGACATTCGCCGCCATCCGCGCCAGCAGCCCATCTCGCGCGCGTACCTTCGCGCGGGCCCGCGTCCGACGCTCTACTTTGAGCCGAGCGAGGTCAAGGCTGCGATCGTGACCTGCGGCGGCCTCTGCCCCGGCCTCAACAACGTCATCCGCGACATCACGCTCGCGCTCTGGAATTTGTACGGCGTGCGCGAAATCTTTGGCATCCGCATGGGCTTTGTCGGCTTCCACAACTGGACGGACCTCAGCGACAAGGACGCGCCGCTCATGCTCACGCCCGACGTGGTCTCGACCATCCACCACTCGGGCGGCACGATCCTCGGCTCGAACCGCGGCGGCTTTGACAAGGAAAAGATCATTGAGTTCCTCACGACCCACGGCGTGAACCAGCTGTACGTCATTGGCGGCGACGGCACGCACCGCGCCGCCAACATCATCGCCGAAGAGTGCCAGCAGCGCAAGTTGCGCATCACGGTCGCCGGTGTCCCCAAGACGATCGATAACGACGTCGACCTTCTCGACCGCAGCTTTGGCTTCAACACGGCCGTCGAGGAAGCCCAGCGCGCGATCCGGTCCGCGGTCGTGGAAGCACGTTGCGTGCCCAACGGGATTGGCGTCGTCAAGCTCATGGGTCGCTCGGCCGGCTTTATCGCGGCCCACGCAACCCTGAGCAGCGGTGACGTCAACCTGTGTTGCATTCCCGAAGTCCCAATTGTCCTCGACGGGCCCAAGAGCTGCCTCACGCACGTCGAGCGCGTCGTCGCGGAGAAGGGGTACGCGGTCGTCGTCGTGGCCGAAGGCGCGGGTGAAGAGCTCCTCGGGACGTCTGCGGTCGTCGACGCCGGTGGCAACAAGAAGCTGCCGCCGATCGGCGAGTTTATGAAGAAGGCGTTGATTGCGCACTTTGAGACGGTCGGGCTCACGGCGACGGTCAAGTACATTGACCCGTCGTACATGATTCGGTCCGTGCCCGCGAACGCGGCCGACTCGCTCTACTGCATGCTCCTCGGCCAGAACGCGGTGCACGGCTCGATGGCTGGCTACACGGGCTTCACGGTCGGCCTCAGCGCCAACCGCACCGTCTTCTTCCCGATCACGGCCGTCACCAAGAACTCGCCGCGGTGCATGGACCCGGTCGGCCGCACGTGGGAGCGTGTGCTGTGCATGACGCGCCAGCCCAACACGGTGCCCGATGACTTTCACTGTGACCGCGCGACGTCATCCAACTTGGTGTAATCAACTAACATGCTGCTTGTCTATTCTTCCTCAACCTTGGTCCTCGAGTTGTCACCTCGCTCCCATCAATCCTGCGATAAGATCTGAGATCGTACTACGTACAATGCGACAGCAATTGTACGCTCGAACCTTGTTTCAGTATTCCAATGTACGATGAAAGCGTACGTACACGAATGTATCGTTCGCCATGTAGGATTCAAGATCGAGCGCAGCTAGTATCAACTCGATACCTAGTTGGAAGCAAAAAGGGTGGGCCTTTGTTAAGGCTGGACTGCGTGCAGTCGCAGGTGAATCGCGATCAAGAGATTTGCCCTACATAATTTCTCACTGCTGGTATGTGTCGGCCTCACGGGCTAACATTACCGGCGCCCCATCAACGACGTGCATGCAGCCCATGTCCTTGTGGTCCCCGAGAAGAGAGCATATTGGAGAGCTTGACGCTGCAATGGCTTGCTCGATCCAGTCTGCGTCATCGACCAGATCGACAGCGATCCAGTCTGCGTCATCGACCAGATCGACAGCGATCCAGGATCTGGCGCGACCAGAAAGGGCAATCTGAAATCCACCAATCACACAGTAGCTCGAGTCGGCGCGGGCCAATCACAGATTAATTGGCCGACGATGAAGTCGATTGCGATCCGCCATGAGGCCGTCAAGGTCTGCGAGGAGCGCATCGTCATCGACGTCGACGAGAGCCATCGCCTCGACATCTCGCTGCTGCTGGTAGTCGCTGCCATCGCCAGCCCAAGCCTCATCCTGCTTCTTCCTAGGACGAGCACGAGCTCGCGCCGCTCTTTTGCGGCGCTGCGTGGGCCGGTACGCTCGTGTGGGAAGCCGCCGAGCTCATCTCTAACTACGTATTAAACGAACTCGACGTGCGCAATCTGCGTGTGCTCGAGCTCGGCGCCGGCTTGTACGTCCATATCCCATTCTCCTCGCCTCAGAGTCCTCGCCAACTAGGGGCGTTCCCGGCATGGTCGCTGGCATCCTTGGCGCGCCGCACGTGGTCCTCACGGAGCAGCCCGAGCTTGTGCCGCTGCTTCGCACCAACATCCGGCGCAACTTTGCCGCTTCGTCGTCCAACGTCGAGGCCGCCGTCTTGAGCTGGGGCACGGCGGCGACGACAGCCTTTTGTGCCAAGTACGGCGCTTTCGACGTTGTCCTGTGCTGCGACTGCATTTACGAGCCGCTGTACGGGCAGTCGTGGCGGGCGCTCGCCCTCTCGATGGACGTGCTCTGCGCCTCCAACCCTGCGTGTCGCGTGCTCATGTCGGTCGAGCGTCGCCACGGCGATGGCATCGACTCGTTCCTGGCGTTTCTTCCAGACGCCACGTCGCTTGCGGCCACGCTACACCGCAGCGTGCCCAAGACAACCAAAGCGCTTTGCGACGAAGGCGACGTGCTCGAGATCTACTGCATCCAGCGACGAGCGGCGCTGAGCCAGTAGGACGCCAACGAGGTCCAACAGAGCGCTTGTGTATTCATATATCGTGTCGTGAGGACACCATAGTCGTCGCGATTACATGGGGTGGTGCCACACCTCTTCGCAGCGGTAGGCCTTGGGCGTGAGCTGGATCACGACGTGCAGCGGAATGTCGATCGTCGGGCACTCTTCCGGCGACTTGTTGGTCAAGTACGCATACAAAACGCGCAGAATGGCTTGGTGGGCGACGATCAGCACCGGGCGGTCCAGGCGCATGAGCTCCGTAATGACGGGCTCGAGGCGGTGGATCACATCTTGGTACGACTCGCCGCGCGGGTACCGGTAGTGGAGCTTGTTTTGCTTGCGCGCGAGGTACTCGTCCGGGTAGCGCTCGGCCACCTGCGGGTACGTAAGTCCGTCGCAGATACCGGCGTCAATCTCGTCGAGCTGCTTCCACTTGACGACCGTGCGGCCGCGTGCGGCGATGCGCTCGACCGTCTGGCCCGTCCGCGCCATCGTCGACGTCCAGACGCTGAGCCGCGTGTCCTCCGGGTAGTTGGCAATGATAAACTTGTCGAGCTGCTGCGCGTACATGGCGCCGTGTGGACTCAGAAGCGAGTCGCCGCCAATCTTGCCCTGCGTGTTGTACATGCTCTGGCCGTGGCGACTGAGCCAGATCGGGCGCGGACGGATCTGAAGATTCGCCATCAAAAACATGATGCGCGACTGGAGGTAGCCGTAGACTTGGTTGCAAAACATTTGACGGCCGACGTCAATGACCTAGCGAGACTGGTGTCCATCGAGAGAACATGCAAGCTGCTCTACCTTGATGAACGAGCACGCCTCCGTGTCTTCGAGCGGCTTGTAGATCGAGTGGTAGTGTCCAATGCGTTGGTTGTAGTCGACGATGACTTCTTCGAGCGTGTTCTTTTCGTAGTCCTTCGAGTTGAGTTTGATCTCGTTGATGGAGATCGCAATCAGATCTGGATCGTCGCAGATCGACTCGATAAACAGCATCTCGCAGCGCGACCGGCGCGCGACTTCTTCGCGAATGTAGTGGCGGCGCTAGATGTCGATCAGACCCGAATGTGCACAGTACCAGATTCCAACCTCGAGCGTCGCGTTCGTCGCGTCAAACACCACACACGTGCACGCATCGCTCGTGAGCGCATCGAGCGCGTCGCTGAGGCACTTTTTCGAAATCTAGGCGTACGAATCAGATATCTGGTACGCACCAGATGTGGTCGTACCTCGGCGCGTTTTTGGTAGTCGGCCGTGTTTTCCGGGTTCCAAAAGTCGTGCTTGATGCCAGCACCCACGTACTCGCGGCGGTACTCGCTCGTGTTGTACACTTGCGTCGTGTGGCCCATCCACGTCAACTACCAGATTTTAGAGATCTGGTTCGCTGTACCAGATGCAATCTTCAACGTACGTGGCGCGCCAGAATGTGGCCAATGAACGTCTTGCCGCGGCCCGGAAGACCGACCAAGACGATCATGAGCTTGCCGTTGCGCTGCGGGCGCCGGTCCATCGCCCCGACCGTCACGCTCGGCGCCGCAATGAATGAGCGATGGCCGCCCATCTGCAAGTGCTCACTGAGCGACGGAGGTCCATGCATTCCCTACCTTTTCGCGCTCTTGGTGCTCTTGCGTCACGAGATCGCCGCCAAAATGCTATCGCGTCCAGCATGATGCATGATGAGCAAAGGTGAGAGGGTGTACCTGGGTACGGGCGGCGAGGAGGACGCTGTTGGTGCTGTACTCGCGGACGACCGCTTGGGGCAGCTTGGGCGCGGCAAAGAGCTTCTTCGGGTCAATGATCTCGGCTTCGTCGAGCTTCGGGAGCGACTCGGCGCTCTTGGAGCGCGTGATCGAGCCGGACCGCGCCGCGCGCGACGTCTCGTCCGTGACGTTGAGGCCATACTCCGAGTCGTCGGTGGTCGATGCCTATGAGCATGCTATCGAGCGACCGTCATAGTAGGGGCTATCGTACCTTGCGCGCAAGCGGCGGCGTGGCGCCAACGACCATCTTCTTCTTGGTCAAGAGCAGCGGCGACGCGACGAGCTTGGGCGAGAGCGGGCGGAGGCCGGGCGACGACGAGTTGGACGAGCTCGGGTGTAGGCGCACGGCCTTGGACGCGACGGACGCGACCGGGTTCATCGTCGGGAGGCTGCTCTCGTCGTCGGAGCGGATCATGGTCTCGAGCGGCGCCTGGATCTCGTCTTTCGCGACAATCATGATAAAGTTGTTGAGGTTCCCAAACTCGTCCGGGGCAAACGCCGACTCGGGGTTGTACTTCCACGAGACGTCGTCGACAAAGTACTTGAACGTGTGGAGGCCCACGGGCAGCTCGAGCACGACCGAGAACGTCCCGTCCTCGCCCTTCTCCATGTCCATCTTGTCGCCCCAGCTACGCAGCCCATGATCAGCAGCATCCTCTACCTCGTAGCAGCATGTACTTGTTGAAGGAGCCCGCGAGCTGGACGCTGGTGCAGGGCTGCGGCCAGCGGAAGAGGGCGCGGTACTGCGTTTCCATGGGGCGTCTACTGGCGATGCTCTTTTGAATCCGCTTCTGAGCTTTTTTCTGCGCGACAAACAGCCGCTCCGGGCTTTTCCCGGACTTGGCAAGATACGATTTGATGGGACCCTTCCGCCCGACCGTCGTCGTCGTCTTGGCGCTGCTTGAAGTACTCGGACTCATGCTGGGAGTCGGTGGGACGATGCGCGTCGAGATGGGGCCGCGCTATGGGCTCGATGTGGCAAATGCCAAAGTGCCCATGGCCGATGAGGCTCGGCGCCACATCCTCGCCGGCGTCCAGCAAGACAAAGCCGGTAATAGCAACAAGATACACCGCCCATCCCCGCGTCTTCTTCGCATGGTAGATTCGCTCTACCTCTGGGGGCTCATGCACTACTACGGCCATGGCGTGCCAGTGGACATGCACACGGCCTTGCGCTACATGCGCCTCGCCGCACGCAAGCACCATCTCGATGCGACCTTTACGCTTGGCATGCTCCATTACGACGGCCTCGGTACGCACCCAATACAGAGGATTGCAGCCGGAAGGCGATCGACGATGCGACACACGACTGCGTAGTGGTACCGCAAGACGACGCACTGGCGTACGCCTATCTCCAGCCCGCAGCGACCGCCGGCCACGCCGACGCGCAGTGGCTGCTCGGCACGTACGCCGCATCTCGCTTCCTCTGTTGTACCTTACACCGCCATGTAGGCTCCTCAACCACGGACGCGGCGTCCCCATCGACATGGCCCGCGCGGCCGAGGTCCTCTCTCACGAAGAAGAAGAATTCCGTGCTCAGACCCGCTTAGCTGTTTGCGGCGTCGACGCAACATGGCAATCCCCGCGGTGCTTTTCATCTGGGTACTCGCCTCTTCTGGCTACGTCAACATGATCGGTAGCCAGGGACCATGCACGAGTACGGCCGGTCGCTGCCGCGCAACTGGACCAAAGCAGCTTTGCTCTACACGACCGCCGCCGCCCACGTACGCACAGCGCGTACTTCCTTGCACGCATGGCAGGACAACGGTTAGGACGTGCCCGAGGCGCTCTACTATCTCGGGCTCCTGCACGCCTACGGGCGCGGTGTCGCGCTCGACCACGACCGCGCGTTCGAGCTGTTTGAAAAGGTATCTTGTTGCCGGCAGCACTGAATCTAGCTTATCTTGGGTGCAGGCCTCGCGCCTTGGCTACGCCCCCGCGACCTACTACCTTGGCGTATGGCACGTCTCGGGCCCGCGCCAGATCGACTACGAAGCGGGGCTCGTGTACTTTGAAGCCGCCGCGCTGGCCAACGACGTTAGCATCTCGACCAAAGCGCTGACCGCCGCGTCCGAGCTCAAGACGCTCTTGGCGTCCGTCGCGCAGCGCCAGAAGGAATCGTATGCGCACTATGTCCTTGAGGCCACGTAGGCGTGCATCTCGGCCATCTCTCGAAAAAGTGCATCGGTCGCGGGGAGGTGGAGCGCCAGCGACCTCTTGGCCCGACCGAGGTACACGCGGCAGGACGGCCAGCGCTCGGCGTTGAAGAGCAGCTAGTTGCACGGAGAGAGATGAACGACAGATTCAACTCAGATGCGAAATGTACCTGTGCCGCCTTCAAGTACTCGTGCCCGAGCTCTGCGTCGAGAGGGTCGTAGTGCGCCTCGAGCAACGCAATCGCTTGCACGCACGCGTCCGACGCGGCAGCAAAGTCGCCCTGCACCGCCCACAGCTGCGCGCGCAGGTCCAAAGCCTCGGCGATCGCGAGGTGGTTGGGCGGCAGTGCCGTGACGCGGCTGGCGACAAGTGCATCGACTGCGGTGTGCAGCTACGCCAAGGATGAGGCAACGTGGTGCATGACACGACCTACCGCCGCCGTGTCATCGCCACGCGCAAGCCTCTCATGAATCGCATCGGCCGCGCGCTTGGTCGCTGCGAGGAAGCGACCGATTCCTTCATCTCTCTCGGTTGAGACCGGTGCTTGGCAGGCAGCACAGGCACAATCGAACCCGTACTGTTCTTGGAGCATTCGCTGCCGCTCCGCCGTGGGCATCTTGGCGCGGTGTGGGCCGTACGAGATGGCGATGCCGTCGCCTTGGGCCACGGCCCGCGTTGTCACGAGTCGAAGCGTGCGCCCATCAAAGTGCACGCTCGCATTCGGGGCGCACGAGTGGTTGCACATGGCCATGGCGGGAAAGAGCCCGGTGCCGAGCCGGGCCTGGCCCACCACGTCGACGCCACCCTGCGCAATGGCAGATGCCGTTGTCGTGATCGCGACTTGGTTGATCGAGACGCGACTCGCGGCGGCAAGAAGGCGACGCGCCATCTCTTCGGTTGTCGACGCACTGACTTGGTTTCGACTTGACGCGAGGGCGGCCGCGTAGAGGACGCGCGCCACGAGCGTGGATGGCGCGACCATCTCGACATCGTCGTGGAGCGTCAACAGCTCGTCATGCCGGTGGCCCATGAAGCGGAACTCGTTCGGCGTAACCCTTGTCCACGTGTCGGTCTCGGACTGGAGCGCGCTAAGAAGCACGCGGCTGGTCGAGCGCACTCTCACATGCTGCTCGGGCGCGACCCGAGAGACGACGCCTTGGAGCCATGTCGACGGTACTTGCAAGCACGCCTCGTCGCAGTAGAGATGGACGAGACACTCGGTCGCCAAGTGCGACACAAAGGCGTAGCCGGCCACGCGTCCACTGTTGCACAATGCGAAAGCAGAGCCGTCGACCGTCCACGTCGGTAGTGCTATGACGAGATCCGGGACCGTGCGGGCGATATCTCCTGGAAGCGGCGCGCAATGGAGCAGCCGCTTGAGCTCGTAGACATCGTCGCGACGCCACGGCCGCACATCATCACTGATGCTAACGGCGGACTCGACGCGAAACTGCATGGCGACGCGCAGCAGCAGCCGCGACGGACAGTCCAGGTGCATCGAGCAAAGCGCGTCGTGCCAGGTGGTCGCAGCCGCGCGACAGACGTCGCTGCAGTAGACAGCGCACGCGCACGCATCGCACGGCACGAGGTTCGCGCAGACTGCAAAGCATCTCTCACAGCGCGTTACGGGGTCGAGGCCCGCCGACGCGACAGGGTCTTCGACGAGCACGACTGTGCCCGCTGGGATCGGTTGCGTGGCCTCGAGGTACCGGCCGGCGAGCTCGGATGTGGCGACGCGGACGTGTTTGTGGTAGGCTGGGTGCGAATAGATGGTCTCGGCGAGGGGCGGCGGCAAGACAACAACCGCGGCCTTGAAGGGATCGACGGCTCGCGGCGTCTCGACGAGCGCCTTGGCCATGGCGAGATCGTCTCGCGCGATGTTCAATGGCTCAACCTCGGGACGGAGGCTGGCGCAGAGCGTGGCGGCGAGAGTGGAATCGGTTGCGACGCACGCCTCGAGGACCTTGGCGCGACGGAACCACGCTTTTGGGTACGGCGGATAGCTCGTGATCGCGCGCGTCGCATCGGCAAACGCGTGTTCGAGCGCTCCGAGTGCGTGCCATGCGGCGCATCGGTTGGTAAACCTATCGGATGCTACGGTCAATCGCGGCCAAGCGTCGAGGTAGACTACGTACAGAATGCTCTGGAGCTGCGCCGTCGGCTCGTCGTCGATCGTCAGTAGCCGCAAGCCCTCCGAGAACGCTGCAATGGCCTCCTTGAAGTGTTTGGCTTTAAAGGCAGCATTGCCGCGGTCCTTGAGCGCATCCGGCGTCGTACTAGTCTTGCTTGGCGGCGTGCTGCGGACGACGTTGCGCAGCGTGGCCTCAGCGCTGGGCGTGGCCGTGATCGCGACCACGTCGTGGAGAAGCGCTGCCATGAGCAGCCTTCGGTCCTCTGTGCGTTCCATCTTCTGGATCGCATCGACCTCGAACGCCGGCGGAAGAAGCGCCCGCACGGCGTCCGTCAAGCGCTCGCTGCTGCTCGGTGCCATCGCGATCCACGAGATGGCGGAAACCAGGACAAGTCCGAAAAGCCCAAAATAATATAATTCCACGGCGCTCAATATTTATTATAATTTTGATATCTTGGCGGCGGCGGGCGCGGAATCTCGCCGTAGCCGGCCGGTGGAAGGTCGTGGTAGCCGAGCGGGGCGGCCGTGGGATGGTCATGGTACACGTACGGATTGCCGCCGCTGGCGCCGTACCCGCGCGCCGGACGAGGCTGGACGAGCATCTCGTTCATGGACGTAATGAGGTACGTCTGGTGCGCGATCGACTCGTGCATCTCGTCGATGCGCAGCGCCATCTCTTCCTTCGTCAGCGACGACCACGAGCTGCTAGTCGTTGCGATCGATTGACTTTCGAGGCTTCCGCGCCGCGCTGGTCGGCCGCCTTGTCGGGCGCTTGCGCGGGCATCAGCCGCGCTCACTTTGCGTGGCAGCGCTTCGTCCTTCACCGACGACGTCCACGTCGTGGCCGAGCTCGCCACGCTGCCCTTCCGCGCCACCGAGCCCATAGACGAGGAGCTGTACGTATCGTCGTGCGAGCTGCACGTCGAGCCAACCACCGAGTTGACGACGGACCCGGACCGGCTCACTTGGCCTACCGCCGGCATGAGCACACGTTGCGACAGCAGAGCGATATGTACCTTCGTGGTACGACGCGTGCATCGGGTCGTCAATGTAGATGACCGAGCCGTTGCTGCTGTGCACGGACGCGACGTCGTCCGTGTTGTAGTCGCTCCGCACTATGCAGTAGGAAGGTCAGTTCGATCCCACTGCTGTCATATCGGCTCACAGCGCAAGGTCTTGGCTTCGACAAAGCACTGCTTGCAAAACTTTTCTTGGACCATGAGCTTGTCCGAGAGCTTCCGCGACGGTCGGTCGACGCAGTAGAGCTTGACCGTGCACGCGCTGCACATGGCGTGGCCGCAGCGCTGGCAGTGGCCATGGCGCCGAAGGAGGCTGCTGCTCTTCGTGCAGACCGAGCACATTTTGCTACGCCGTCCACGATTACTTCTGTGCTTCCGGCGAGGATACCAACGTACGTGTTCTTTGAGAGCGTTGGCGCAAAGCTTCCGGTCGTCAAGAGCAGCGCTTGGTACGCAAACGCTTCGCGCGTCACAGAGAGAAAGTCCTTGGTGAGGCTCCGCGGGAGGTACACGCCCATGTCTTTCCAGAGCACCATCGTCGACGCCTGTTGCTTCTTGGCCTTGGGCGCAAACCGAATGACTGCGCGGACCGTCACAGCGACGCTGCCGTCGTCCGCTGTGCGGTAAAGCTTGACGGTCGCCAGCGACTCCTTGCTCGAGGACGCGCCCTTGGGCTTGGTCGGGTCGGTCATTGGCTCGGAGATGACAAAGTACGTTTCCCGGCCATGCCGGTCCCGGCGTGTCCCTGCGTACTACGCACCAATGAGCTTACATGAGTTACTGCGCTTCCTGCGACGGATCAAGTATCACTTCGACAAAGACAAAGTCGTGCTGGGTCGTGTCGAGGTCGCCGACCACCGGGCTAATCGCGAGCTTGAGCACTTTGACGCCGAGAAAATGGCCCGCGTCGGTAGGCGACCGGCGCTGCGAGACGTTGAGGACGGCGGCGTCGACGAGCGCGCCTTCGTAGAGTACCGCGCAGTTGGACCGATAGGCCGGTGTTCGCTCGTTGTAGATGGCCGCGCGAAGCGCATCGAGGTTCGTGTGGAGGCGGCCCGTGCACACATACGTCGCCTTGGCCGCGCTGCTACTGGTTTGCGCAAAGATGCGCCATCCGTTCTTGTCGAGCGGCCGCGCCCACGAGCTGTCGAGCACGATTGTCGGTTCATGCCACGCGATATGATCCGAGAGCGCTTGCTGCAGGACGGAATCGAGATTGGCCATGTGCTTGGCGTACGCCTCGGGCGAGAAGGCCATGCGCGGGTACGTCGCCATCGTATTATCTCGATCGGCCGAATCCCAGAATGGACTGTCGCACGTGCCAAAGTGGATCTGGGCATCCCACTCGCTCCTGCGCGACCAGGTGCCAGTGCCACGTGGGCCGAGCACTGGTACTATAAGGTCGTATTGCAGCTGCATCCAACGCAAGGCGTTGGGTACCGAGGCACCACCGTGCAGCGTGCAGGGTGATGGGCCATGACGCACGCATCCGACGGCGACCTTGGATCCGACGGCGCACCGACTCGTTGGCCAAGCAACCGAATGGTTGCGGTTCAGCTGTGGCGCGGATCTCAGATTCGGCGTCTGTGCGTGCGCTTCTTTCGAAAACGAACCGTCCAGTTGAACCGTCCCGCGCTGCGGTGCACGGTGAACTCGAAGAAACTCAGCTCGCGTCAACCCCAATGTCTCCCGTCCTTACACGCCCGTGGAGCTCCCATCGGGCCGTCACCCAATGCCCGATTCCGCGCAAACACACAAGTGCGCCTTCACGGCCGGTGCTAGCTTGGCGCGCCGACCACATCGTACGTGGCTACCACGTCGACACGAACGCGTCCCAGTGAGAACTCGGGATGTCTTTGTCTTTCACGGGGACGGTAGCGGAGCTATCATAGACGGGGCGAGCAATCGCGTCGACCTCCGCAGCGGGATACTACCACGGTGTCGAACCAGGCTACGACGCTGTCTGTCACGCGCTTGGCGCGCGATTGCTTCTCATCCCACGGTGCGTCAAGACAAGTGTGGTGTGCCACGGTTCCGCACGATTCCGCAAGACTCTGTACGACGAGTACTAGAGTGTAGTTGCCATTGTACCATTGGCTGCATACCCATCAAGCCGACAACAATGCATATGGATATGTGGTCCGGTGGGTTTGCGTGCAGGAGCGAACGACCTGCTCGCCCTGTCTGCTGCCTGCAACCGCCGAAAGAGACGTTCAAGCCGACAACAAGTTAGCACTGATCGCAGCACAAGCGTGCGTGGTTTCCGCAATGGTGTACGTCTGCATCTGTGTCGGTGACGCTGCGTCAAGTGGTTGCTCAAGCAATTGACCGCAGAAAGCCTGTGCTACGCCGGCGCCACGACCGAAAAAGACACGGGATGGGCCTGGCATATCAGTAGCCACCGCCGTGAATCAGGAGCAAGGCCGAGCACCACCGACGGTGCTATCGCAGGTCCTCTCCCTGCATGGACTCCTCGGGTTTGAGTCTTCGTGTGTGACCGAGCGAGGCAAAGACAGGCGGACGATTGCAAAGATACACAGCACTTATCCGGATATACCATTCTTATCCGGCTAAACCTGGATTATCCGGATGCATCCGCGCAGGCTTGGTCGTTGACACAACCGTGACGAAGGATGGCGTCGGCCGCGGAGGACGTAGGCCGCGGCGTCGTGGCGACGCTCAGTGCGGTGGCCTTGCTCGGCTTTGGCGAAGCGTGCGTACTCTGCAAGAAGCCCGTGCCATTGCGCTATGCGCTGCGCTTTGCAACGCACAACGTGCTGCATAGCTTTGTGTGGCGAACAGTCGAGTCGCCGCTGCTGTGCCACGCCGCGCGCCTGCCCTCGGTCGCCTTGAACGACACGAGCTTGCTCTCCGAAAGCCTCCGTGCTATGCGGTATCTCATTGCAAGCTACGGCCTTTTGCACCAGCTCTTGCGACTGCAGACGCCCGCTATGCCACGCCGTGAGGCGACCCGCGCGCCATTCGACCGCGTCGTGCGGCTGAGCCCCGATGCGTCGCGACTCTCAAGCGCCTTTTTACAGCCAGACGATGCAAGCAGCAGTACGACGAGGGTGCTGCCGATTGCATGGAACGCGGTGTCCCGTGAAGACGTCCATATCCAAATGCACGAGGTGCCTCTTGTCAACGCATCGAACCCGATCTCATGCGTGGCGCCTCTCTACGTAGTGGTGTCTGCAGCACGAAGCCCCGCTTCGCGACGATCTCTTGTTGCTAGAAGTCGACCTTTCGGCGCCCTTTGCGGACTCTGCGCAGGCTGACATGGCCGTGCACGCCATGCGCGGCCTCGTGCGCCCCTTCCGCGGTCCCGACGGTATTCCCAGATCGCACACCAGTACATATCCGATCTTATCGTGGAATAGCGCTCGCGCGGCACTTGGATGCGACTGTTGTCGCGCTCGCATCGCCGTGGGCGATCCCGCCTCTGCTGGGGCACCCGTCGTGCGACGTGGTTGTCAACACGTCGTCGGTGGTGGCGCACACCGTAGCGGGCTTTGTCGGCCGCGCGCAAGCCACGCCGACAAGCAATGTCTACGTGTATGCTGATGGCGCCGCGCTCACGCAAGGGCTGCTGCAAGAAGACATTGTTGCAACTGCCGTCGTATCGAGCGAGGTAGTCGAGACGGCCGGCGTCTTCATTGTCGCACTCGAGCACGGGGATGCAGCGTGCGTCGAGCGCCTCGTGGCACAAGGTACTGTCAATCGCGACGCTGCCCAAGCGGAGACACGTGGTGTAGGCGTGGCACCGACCCAGATTATTTGGGTGCAGCAGCAACCGGAACGCGTCACGTCGGCGGCATGGGTCGTCCACGTTCCAGCGCTGTTGAACGAGGAGCTCGCTGTGATCCGCGCCCAGCTGCGCTGCGGTATGCCCACGGCGCTCGTCCAAGACAACGTGCGCGACAAGTACGGTCCGCTCAACGCGCTGCAGGGGGACACACCGTTCCGACGGGACCGACACTCGGTCGTTCGTGTAGTGTAGTCGTGATAACTCGATTGCGGCAGTAGAGACGACGTGCGATGGTGGTCGATGGTCGTCGTATCGAAAAACAAGAAGAGAGTTTCTTATTAAGTCATGCTCGGTCGGTACTTTTTGGCTTCGACTTGGCTGTGAGCGCTGTAGCTCGTGCCACCGGCCTGGAGATGTACAATGTCTTTGGTTCGGAGCTTGAGGCCCGTGATGGGGCATGTCATCGATGGCGTCACCATCTCTTTGAGGCACGACTCCATGATCACTTGGCCCGACGGTCGAAGGAGCACGGCCATTTGATGCGTGATCGCCTTGTTGCTGACCTACATAGCCGGTGAGAGTCGCGAGATGGCGTCGCAAGGGTCGTACGGCACAGAGAACGACGCTTTCGCCCTTGGTTTCGTTCTCGGAGCGCTTGAGCTGCACGGGCATGAGGTGCTTGAGCTTCAGCGGCTTGTTGCTCATCGGGTCCCGCGTGAGCTCGTCGGGTTTGTCCATCGTCACTTCGGCCGTTGGCGTGAAGCCCGGCACCCAGAACGACGTGCGCTTGAGCTCATGGCTCTTTTCTTCGAGTGTCTCGAGGTCGACTTTCGACATGATCTGCAACGCAGCGCGCTCTGCAGCGCTCTTCTTGAAGGGCACGGCGGTCGTGCCGCTCATTTTAGCTTCGAGCTGCGTGCGCTCGGCCTCGTGCTTGGTCGCCTCGTCTTTCGCCGCGCGACCTTCTTCCTGCGCCTTGAAGGCCTCCACGTTGAGCTTGATCTGTTTCTTTTGTGCCAGAAGGTTGGCGTAAATGCAGCCCTTGCAGAAGAGGAAGCCGCAAGGACTCGCGAGCGGCTCCATCTTGTCCAGGATCGGCTTGAGGCAGAGGCAGCAGCTGCCGAACGCGAGCTGCGCGTCCTTCCCGAAGCGGCGCTTGAGCGTGCCATGGCCCGCGGCCTGCTTCTCGCGGTACGTAAAGTGGTGCGTTGCCGTCGAGTTCTTGGAGTGGCGGCTCATCCTGTGGTCGCTGCAATATGGAAAACTCTCTGTCGCACACCATTTAATACATATGACATGATTGGGGCAAAGTCGATATGCCTTTAATAGTGTTATGTGTTTTAAACACATACCTGATGACAGTATTTCCCCAACGCACGAAACAGTGTTGCTGTGGAAGTGAGTCTATTTATGTGAAACCGCTACACCAGTCCAACCAAGTGTGGAAATAACGCATGCGTTTAAACAAACTACCCACCCCGACGACATGCGGCTTGTACATCAGTCCTCTAGAAGGCAAGCCAGCTTGTTCGCAAGGAACAGGACAGATGAAAACACTGCAAATAATAGTTGCGCTTACGTCATTTTTGGCCAAGCCAAACTGCACATTTCTATCTCTCTCACAACACATATACTGCGGGGTGTGAGGAGCGCGTGGGTGGTTTTGCACGGTGGCAAATCCCCAATCCACAGTGGCAAATCGCGTAGGACACTATGCGACATCGCTCGACGCGCGTCCATGGGACCACTGCGCAATTGCACGACGATCACGCGAGATGCTGTTCCGGCGTCGTCGCAGCGCACGAGTTTGCACGGCTGCGATTTGCTGTGATGCGCGTGTGCAGTGGAGGGACCTCTGGGTGAGATCTGGGTCACCAACGAAGAATACCCAAGACCAGAATATACACTGTATAGCCTCTGCGTTTACAGTACATGTCGATCGATAGACAGTGTATGAGTACCCCGACAGGCGTGCAATGTGTAGCGCGTGTGGTAGTTGCACGTGAACGAGGCGGACTCTGCACCCAGCACGATCAACCCTTGGCTAAGAAGGGAATTCTGGTCTCTATTCGTGCGGCTTTGGGACTTGCTTTGTCGTCACCAGAAACCTGCAAACCTGCTTTTCCTGTGAATTGTGGCAGTGTGGATCGTTACACGCCGCACACCGCGTCTGAGTCGAGACGAGGATTACACGTGGTTTCGCCATTGGTGTGTCGACGACGTCACGCAGGATGCGGCTGCGCGGCCCGCCCTCTGCTCGGTGAGGCAGCGAGCGGTTCTCACAGTAAATCGCTGGCGGTGCTCGGTCATTGCGTCCACCTCGAGTAGCCAAGTCGCTCAAGCTACTTGTATGTGACATCGGCGATTGTTTCGTCGCAGAGAAAGGAATTAAATTAGAGTACTGTACAGGCCGGCTTCTCGATCGTCGGCTATTGAATAAAGGTCATGGCGAGCGCGCGGAGCGGGTAGAGCGCGACGCGCTCTTCGTGCGCCACCTCGGCCATGATGGCGTCGTACGTGAAGTCGAGAAAGTAGCACGACTCATAAATAGTGTCGAGGTCGTCAAGCGGTTTCTTGTTGCGCGCGACCATCATGTTGAAGCGCGTGAACGGAATGCGCTTGCCGCCAACGCAGTACTTGTCACGGGTCTTGAACTGGTCCGGGATCGCGACCGGTGCGCGCTGCCACTTGACCTCCTTGCGCGCGTAGCTCGACGAGCGCTGAAGGTACGTGTCGGCGTAGCTAGTGGTCGCGTACGAGCCGCTGCTAAAGCTGTACGTCGTCGCCTTGACGGGCGATGTCGACTTGGTCGGCGATGTCATCATCATGCACGAGTCCTCGTCTTGGTTGTTGCTGAACGACGGCGCCCGGTGCTCCATTATCTTCATATCGTCGTCTTGCGCTCAAAAATCAAAGTTTGGAAATGACCAATGCAACGGCAACCCCATTACAAGTGCGGATTCTCTACAAAAAAACGGCCGGTGGGTGCTTTTCCGAGCACCGGATTAAAAAAATGGCTCGTTACGTCTATGGCAAGTGTATTGAATTGAATTATTTTTATTCGACGACGACGACGAGATACTGTAGAGGGTAGCCGATATTAGATCTAGGAGGATTAGGTTTTTACGCAAACGACGAGCTTGTGCAAAATACACGCGGTTGTTGTTGGGCGAGGATGAAAAGGCTCGGTGCAGCGACTTTGGTCCTTGCTACGTTGAGGCGATACCTTGGACGACGTCGTCGTGATGGTGATGATGGCGATAGATGGTGGTGTACATGCAGAGCAGTAACGATCTCCGCCCATCAACTGCAACCTGGCTGGCATTAGTTCGTCGAACGTGGGCCGTTGAGCCTCCTGTGTGGCGGTTGGTCATAGTCAACCGCAGCCTGTCCGCACGGCAGTCTGTTGATACACGTGTAAAGGAGGAGGCGTCGTTTTACAGGAGGGGATCCAAGTTGACAGGATTCGTGCGATGGCAGGACCCGTGCGTCCCAACAAGTCGTCGACAGACCGATACACACTTTTGATGATGCTGATAGGCCGCACATAGTGAACACTGCCACGAGAGGAGGCCAATGGAATCAACTTCAAGAGGTCATTGAGTTTGAGAAGCTCCGGGTTTTTCACGTGGTTTTTCGCACGAAAGCCACATTGAAGACTTGATTGCCTTCTGGATCCTGGGTTCCGCGCGATCCAATATTTGAGAAATGTGGACACTCTCAAGGGTCGCGCAAGCTACTTTTGCAGGGTGCGAAACTGAGGATGTGAAGCCTTGTCAGGTTGGGTCCACCGACCAGTCGATGCAAGGGCAGCTCCCGCATTTCTTGTCGGATGTGGATGCGCTCGAGTGTCCGTGCGTCCCGAGCTTCGTAGGCTGGAGCACATCGTGTCCACAAAACATCCCGACCTCGCAAGGGTTGAAGGGTACCTTCCCTTGCACCCAAAATTTGATCTAACGCACCACGAAGTTTCGCTGCGCAGTTGCACTCGCCGAATCTGCCACAGCCCGGCTGTCGGCTGACCGCTGCATGGTGAATGCGCATGTGAATCTTGGCGCCGCAGTTATCTTCGGTGTTTGATTTACTACACGTCCCGGTAACGCAAACTATGGCCAGGCGTATGACCAAATCAACCAAGAATCTCGAGCCTCACGCAAGAGATTACCGTTGAGCAAGACGAGCCTCTACACCACCGCAGCCTCGGCCCGGCGAGCGAGTGAGCAAGTAGGAGGTTGATACTTTCGATGTGTGCAAAGTCTTCCGCGCTCAGCGTTTTGGAGTTGAGACGAGGGAAAGAATGGCTGAAGGCTAAGTGAGAGAGCGCAGCGAGATCTCATCCATTCGCACTGGCAACTGCTCATTGGGTAGCTGCCCAGGATGAATGAACCGGGTTGCTGCATCATTGACACGCATACTAGTACCCATGTCCTTGACAATCGACCCTCATTCACGGTGACGTTGGGTGTCAATGGCAGCATACTCCATCCAGTACAAAAAATCCATGACGTGGACGTGGGAATGGTTTAGAGCTACTTCAACTTCTTGATAGTCTTCAAAGCGGTTACTCGACAACAACAAGTGTGTATTCACTCGTCTAACATCGCACGCAATGTCCGACTTGGCGTGAGCTCATCACGAGAGCACGAGGAGCCATGCAGCAACGTCACCGACCACCGAGCCTGCACGTTTCAAGTGATTGTCGCCAGTTCATTTCCAAGCAGCTCGTTGAAAGCAGGGTTTCCATAAATGCTCAGTTGCTCCTCCAACCTCAAACTCGACGATTTTTATACTCCGCGCGTGCTCCTAGTGTTTTCCCATCATCTTACTCTTGTTGTCATAGCGCTCGCAACGTACAGTCGTATGTGCTGCTTTCCTTCATAGCCGTGCACAAACAAGTTATCTGTCGAGTCACAATCCAACAACTGTCCTCGCAATCGTCGCGGCGCCTGTACGTTGTAGTGCTCGGTTGCAGGCCGTGACGCGGTGGCGAACCAGCCATTGGTTTTCACGTCCCTTGTATAGTAACCTGGTGGAAGCTCCTTTCTAGTAGTTCCTCGTGTTGCCGCTGAGCTAGCCTCCAAGCACAGTACAATGTACCTCAAAAGCGCTGCTACCTCTTGCTCAGCCATCGTGGCAAGGTCGATCCTGGCACGGTGTTCTTGCACGCAAGATATTTCTTGATTGGTGGCGGTGTGGCTCGTGACGCGCTGTCCCAGCCTCACCGGAACGCATGTGATTGGGTTGTTGCCTCAGCGCAGCCACTCACTGCACCATCACTCGGCGAAAGCTGCAACCAATCTCGCGACAGGCAGGTCTACTGAGTGATACAAACACGAAATAATATGCATCTCACTATGAATAAAAGTATTTGATATCGTGTCGACCATAATCAACCTGATTAAAAGCTATGCGGCCGACCGCAAATATGCATTTCAGTCGCACACATCAACGTAGGTGCACGTCCAACGACAACCAAACGAGGTACTGTCATATAATTCCGGTTTCGTACGCTCAAGCTTGCTATTTGTATGAAGAAAAGAACGTGCGTAATTAATGCGTCAGGGTGCATTCGAACCCGCGGCGCTGGACACCGAATTCTGTCCGTCTTTTCCTGTTGCCAAAGTCTCAGATTGCATTTTGCAACAGCCCAGTACAATGACCAACGTGACGAAGAAGTCGTTCTCGTTCCGCGCGCTCTTTGGCCTCCGCCGCAAGCAAAACAGCGCAAAACTGCACGACGACAACGAAGCCACCTCGGTGGAGACACCCGCATCGACGCCCGCGTCGACTCCCCAGAGCAACTTGGCAACACACTTTGACGACGAGCCCGTAGTGGTGGAGAAGACACCCGTGCCCGTGAAGATCCCAATCACGTACTACTACAGCCAGACGACGTACGTTGGCGGAAAGAAGGTGCCATTCACGCGCCTCCACGCCAAGCAGAACCGCCGCCGGCTCATCATCTACGAACGCATTCACGAAGACCGCGCGTTCCTTGTCAACTGGCGAGGCGACTGAAGCTTCGCTTAGCTCTATTTATGCCTAGTATCTATCTAGTAAACAACTATTTATGACGACAAGAAGAGCCTCTTGTCGGCATCCAGCAGGGTTGGTGCAGACGCTGAAGCGTGGAGCTCGAAGGCGGTGCTGGAGGTGTGCAATGGGGCCTCACGCTTTCTTCAAGGCCCACCAAGCTACCCCCGTATTTGACTGAAACCCAGGTAATTTATCTTGCAATGTGTATACAACATGCTAGCATACATGGCCCGTGGCCCCATCCAAATGACACGCTTGAAGTTGACGAGGCCGATCTTATCCCCATCATAAAAATAAAATACCACAATTTAAAAATAGCTACCAAAACCTATATATAAGTGTACATTTTTAAACATGTGTCGGGACGCTTACAAAAACCAAGATAATAAAATAAATCGGCCCGATTGCTTGTTGCGAGCCCCAGAAAGGTCGCATCAATCTTCGTGCATCATCGTCATGCTCCGTGCCACCAAGCCGACGCCGCTGCTGCGGACCTGCGCCCGCGCGCTCTCGAGCGCCGCCGAGACGTCGGTCGCCAACAACATTGGGAAGAACGTCTTTGCCGAGTTCTCGGCGCTCGCGGCGAAGCACGGCTCGCTCAACCTCGGCCAGGGCTTCCCTTCCTTTGGCACGCCAGCGTATGTGTCCATCCTCATGCCATGGCCTCCTCTTCACGCGCTGTAGCTTTCTCAAGGAGGCCGCGACCGAGGCCATTGCCGGTGAGCACAACCAGTACACGCGGCCGGGCGGCAACCCGGGCCTTGTGAACGTGCTCGCCGACGTCTACTCGCCGCTGTATGGCCGCCAGCTCAACCCGCTCACGGAGATCGTGACATTCACGGGCGCGCAGGAAGGGATCTTCTGCATCTTTCTCTCGCTTCTCTCGGCCGGCGACGAGGTGCTCATCCTCGAGCCGTACTTTGATGCGTACATCAACATTGCCAAGCTGCTTGGCATCACAACCGTGGGGCTGCCGCTCGAGATGAACGCTGCGAAAAAAGCCAAGTACAACGACCCGTCGTGCAAGGACACGTTCAGCTCCAAGGACCTCGTCTTGGACCTTGCCAAACTCGAGGCGTCGATCACGCCCAAGACCAAGATGCTCGTGCTCAACACGCCGCACAACCCGACCGGCAAGGTCTTTAGCCGTACCGAGCTCGAAGGCATCGCCGACATTATGCGCCGGCACCCCGACGTACGTTGCTCGTTGCCAAATACTGCCGTCGCCTGACCACTGGTCTAGATCATCATCTTGTCGGACGAAGTCTACGAGTTCATGTGCTTTGAGGGCACGCCCCACGAGCGCATTGCGACCTTCGACGGCATGTACGACCGCGTCATCTCGCTCTTCAGTGCCGGCAAGACCTTTTCCTGCACGGGCTGGCGCGTCGGGTACGAGTACATCCGTTGGCCCTTCGCCGTCCAATCGAATCATGTAGGTACGCGATCCTGCCGCCCAAGCTCGCGCTGCCCGTCGCCAAGACGCACAGCGCCGTGCCCTTCTGCGGTGCCCTCCCGTTCGAGCTTGCGGTCGCCAAGGGGTTTGAAGTCGCCCGTGACAACGGGTACCTCGACGAGCTCCCGCGTATTCTCGAGGTCCACCCCATCGCAAACTCCTTTCTGATAGCCACTTGACTAGGCCAAGCGCGACGTCATCGTCGACGCGCTGCAAGCCGCCAACCTCAAGCCGATCGTCCCCGACGGCGGCTACTTTGTGACGTGCAACGTCGCGTCGCTCGACGCGTACGAGGAGTTTGCTACGTTCGAAGGCCGCGACGACCTCGAGAACGAGGTAGCCGCCTCACTTCTCAGCACCAGAATCGAGACCATGGCTGTAGATGCGCCCCGACTACCAAGTGGCCCAAAAGCTCTGCATCGAGCACGGGCTCACGGTCATTCCCACGTCGCCGTTCTACACGTCGGTGGCCAACCAGCCGTCGCCGGCGCTCGTGCGCATCGCGTTCTGCAAGGACGACGAGACGCTTGCGAAAGCCGTGTCGATCATTCACGACTTGTAAGTGGGGACTAGACTTGTAAGTGGGGCTAGGGTTAGACTCGATTTGGCAGCTTGACAAACGCAAAGATTGTTTGGGCCGTCGCGTCCGAGGTCCATGGCAGCATGCGCTTCCAGTGCATCCAGTTGAACTTGAGACAACGCACGTGCTCGACGCTCTGCCCCATAAACTTGGTCGTAAGCACGAGCTGCGTCCCGGTACTGAGCCCCAAGCCCGCAAAGAACTGCCAGCGCGCAACAAAGTGAATGTCACGCGGGTGCCCCTGCAGCAGCATGACGAGCGCCGCGCCATCCGCCGCTTCGCGCCTACAATCGCGTCAGCACGACCGTGCATACGTGGGCATGGAATACCGCGCCGTGTCGTGAAGCCAGGACACGACGCTGTCCGGGGTCTTGGCTTCGATACGAACATTCGGATGCCGACGGGCCACTTGTGCTTGGACGTCGGCCACCGCGCGCGCCTACCGCATGTTGTTGATATTGCGCCTCTACTCCTCTGCGTGAAACACGCTATACCGGGGCGTTGAGCACTACAAACACCACTTTGGCAAAAACAGCGGCGAGCGTCGTCCACGGTGACGCTGTCGACGCGTGCAACAGCCGGACAAGTTGCTCGTACGCGTAGATATTGACCCCGAGACGCGTGCTCAGAAGAAGATCACAGTCCAACCGGCTTTCCTCGAGCGCCACGACGCTCGGTGGCTGCCACGACGTCGCAAACGCCGTGCGCTTGAGCCGCGGGTGGTACAGGAACGCGACGGACGGTGCCTCGGGCGACAAGCGAACGGACGGTGCAGTCTCCATGGCTGGTATCAAACTGAAGGACGGTGCATCTACTGAGGTCGAGACGGAGGGGACCGACTGTGCAGCCAAAGGTGCCGATGGAGGCAACACATTGAAGGATGGCGCCGGAACGACTGCTGGTGGTGCATGGGTGACGTCGCCCGCCGACGGTGGAGGCAGCAAGTTGAATGAAGGCGCCGCTGTTTCAGGCATGGGCGGCTGCAGAAGCGGCGCAGTGGCGACGGCACCGAGCAAGTTGAACGACGGAGCTTCAAACGCATCGTCCTGGATCGCAAAGGCCGGTGATGCAACCGCTGTTGGCACGCGAGGCAATCGCAAGAGACCGGCTCGCGCGACCGGCTCGGATCGATGCATTGGGGTCACGAACGACGACGTGGCCGGTGCTGCAAGCGGCTTTTGTGCCACTACTGGCGCGGTCAGAGCTGCCGGTGGCAGTACCGTCGTCGCACCAAGCTGCAGTTGTCGCTGGCGCTGGATCTCCATTGCTGCCCGCCTGCGCTCTTGCATGCGTTCGATTTGCGCCGGTGTCAGTCCACCAGCTACGTTGGTCACTGGCACTGGCACTGGCACTGGTGCCGGCGACGGTGTTGCTGCTCGAGTCCGAGTCGAGCCTGGTGTGCGGACCTCTGCTGAGATGGGTCTCCTGGCTGGCGTCAGCGGCGCTGGTATCGGGGCCTGCGTCGCAGCGTGCGTCGCAGCTTGCGTCGGTGGCACTGGCGTTTGTATCGCAAGAAAACCATGGCGCGGGTTGTGCAGCTGCGTGCGCGTACTATAGCAGCACGTGCAGAGGTCGTAGCCGGTGCAGTCCGAGCACGAGTAGCGGACCCCTTGAATCGGGTTGAGGTCGCACCCGTCGCATCGATACCCATGGTGCAGCGTGCCATCGTCGTCGTCGACGACACTGTCCTCGTCACCGAGACTAGCGGGCGACTCGCGGCGAAGCAGCGACGCAATCACTCCATTTTCGCTAAAGTGCCGCCCGAGGCCCGGCGAGACCGACCGGCGGCGGTAGATCGCTTGCATGGAAGCCGGTGACAGCGCCTGACTCGACACGTCGTCGCAAATGAAGCTGTCATCCAGCGGGAGCCCCACATCCAGCGCGTCCTCGTCGTCATCGGATGACACCTAGCGCATGCGGTGACGACCTGTTCCATCAAACGCACGCCGTCGTACCTCGCCATCGACCCCAACGTCGGCCTCGACAAACTGCGCCATGAGATGCTTGCTGGCGCGCAGTCGCTTGGTGCGCTTTGGCTTCTTTGACGCTTGACGCGACGACGAGCCTTGCTTGAGGCGCTTCCGACTCTTCTTGTGGGCTCTCTCGTCGTCGTCGGGTGTTGCGAAAATCGCCGACGGTGACGCAGCAGCGCGCAGCAGCGACGCATGCGACGGACAGTACATGACAAAGCGCGTGTCATCACCCACTTGTATCTACACCATACAGTATTCCCTTGCCATCAAACGAAGTTTATGTCAGTACTTGGCCGGGGGCGTAGTGAGCATGGTACGCACAAGAGACGTGGAACGACGCGAGGCACTTGCGTTCTGCGCACTGGATGATGCCAACGCCGTTGCTCGTCTTGCACACTTCGCACTGCAGCGTGAACCGCTCCGGGTCCTACGCCAAGAATGTACGAAATCGCCCAGCTCGACATTGTCTACCAAAGTCTCGAGTGACCCAAGGCGAAACGCAGTGTCGTTGGCTGCTACGACGCGCAGCTCGGGGATCCTACGCCCATGTGTCGAGTAAGAAGCTCGCGAGATTGGTCATGATGCGTACCAGAGAAAGCACTGGACGTGCACCCATGCCCCGCACTGCGTCGACATGAGCGCGCCGCCCTGGACCGGGCAGAGTGCGCATTTGGCAATCGTCGTCTTGGCGAGACGGCAAAAGTCGCAAAACCAAGCGTCCGCTGGGATCGATTGGACGCCGTAGCACTGCTGGTGCACGCCAACGTTGCAGCCATCACAGTACAAAAGCGGGTCGGTCTCGAACGAGTACGACTCGCCGCACACTTGGCAGTCCTCTGGCAGCCCTTGGCTCGTTGCAGGTTTCGGTTGTCGTTTTGGTGGTGGCGGCGTCAACACGGTGATCGGAGACAACGCATTCGGGCCGGCTGCGAACGGCGGCGACCGCAGATCCACGTGCAGCGGCGGTTTGGTTCTCGGTGTCGTGTGCTTGTGGGCTGAAGACGGCGTTTGTCGCGCGAGTGGCGACGCGAGTTCCATACGGCGCTGGACGGGGCGCTTGGACGGCGTCGCGACCGTTGGAGGCGGTGGCACCGCATCTGCACTCGGAATGACGCTGCTTGCGTCCACTACTGCCTCGTTTTTGGTTGGCAAGAGACGGGGACACGACTGCAGCCGACGCGGTGGCGTCGACACGACAACTCCAATCGGTGAGAGGTGCGGTGTCGCCCGCGGGCTCTCGGTCGGTGACGTTGGCGGATGTTGCATGGCCGCCGTCGAGAGCTCTTCGAGCCACGCAATGACCTGCGCACCTTGCTGTAGTACACTGGCTGTCGGATCCAACGGACGTTGTGGTAGCGTGGACGACGGCGGCGCGTCGACGCGTGGTCGCTTGGCGGGCGATGGCTGTACCGGGTCGGACGCTGGCATGACCAGCTTTTTTTTGGGCTTCTTCAACGCGCTTGAGGCAGATGGCATGCCCTTGGATTGAACGACACTTTGTCTCGCGCCGAGAGGCTTGGACGGCGTCAGTAGCGTCGCAGAAGCATCTACGAGGATGAAATCACGATACATTCGTGCTGAGACGAGCGCCTACTCGGACAAGCGACCGAATCGCTGGCTGGCAGCAACGAAAACACGGGCGGGTCGTCGTCGCGTTGACGTGTCTCCAACGACCGTGATGTTGCCAGCACCGCCGACCGACTCGCTGCCTTGACCGGCGTCTTGACAGTCGCCACCGACTCGGACATGAGTGCACGCCGCGGTACATCACCTTCGTCGCTGGTCGTGATGGCATCCGTTGGAGTTGCTACTGGCGGCTGTGGCGTATGTGGCGTTGGCCGCGATGTCGCGACAGGCGGAAGCAGAGAAAACGAAGGCCCTTCGTCGTCCGATGACGCTAGGTCGACAATATCCTGACCCGTATTTCGGCTCGCGTGGTCCAGGCTAGCATCTCGGCTTGGGAGGTTCAGGCCAGTGTCTGGGCTTGGGACGTCCAGACCAGGATTGGGGATCGTCTGATCTAGACCAGGATCTGGACTTGCGTGGTCGAGACCATGATCTGGGGTCGCGTGGTCGATGCTTGCGAGAAAGTGATCCTGGCTGCCCATCGAGTAGTCGAGTGCGTGAGCGTCGTCGTACTCGGCATCCTCAAACGAAGGCGGCGGCGGTAGACTCGCGCTTGGCGGCATCGGAGGCGAGCTTGGCGTCAGCGACAGCAGTGGCGGCTGCGAGAGCGCGACGCTCGCACGGTCGAGGTGCACGTCAAAGTCCATGTCGGTGAGCGTCTCGCCAGCAATGCCATGCAGCAGCTGGAGGTAGCAGCGCGCACGTTGCGACTTGCCAAAGTGGTGCGGCCGCGACGCGATGTGGAGACGCATTGGCGTCAGCACGTTTGGTGGCCGCCGACCAGCGACGTTGAGACCAAAGCGAAACCCCATCGCTTGCTGTTCACTCTCGGTCAGGCGCCAGAGGTCGTCGTCTGCGACCGGCGTTGGTCGCTTGGCCTTTTTCCCGCCAATCAGCGACGCCTGGAACGTCGGCACGACCATTTGACTCTCGGTGATGACCGGATGGATGCCCCGCGGTATCTAGTTTCGGTTCAAATCTATCAAGGTATCAACTCGAGAGTGTACCATGCGCGGGCCCGCGACATATTTGAACTTGTCCTTGAAAATGGTCAGCGATCGGTTCACGGCCTTGGCCGACGCAACGCTACGCTCGAGCTTCTTCTCTTCGTCGCCTTCGGTCACAAGCAGGACGACGCGACCGACGCGCTTCCGACCCGTGCGACCCATGCGCTGGATCATTCTACTCGCCGTCCTGAGCCTTAAGATCCGACAAGACGTCGTACCGGACGGGCGACGTGAGGCAGTCGAACGACACGATGAGGTCGACTTCGCCAATGTCGAGGCCCTCCTCTGCAATGCACGTGGCCGCCAGCACGTTGCAGTCGCCGGCACGAAACTTTGTGACGATCGCCTGCTGCTGCTTTTGCGTCTGGCCCTTCTCCTTGCCTTTGCCCGCACCTTGGCCCACAAACGCCTGCACCTTGATGAGCGGTGCGAGCGGCGTCAACAGCGCCACGATCTCGTTCACAGACTCGCGGTATTGCGTAAACACGATCGCGCGGGTGCTCGAGCCGCCGGCGCTATGCCGCGCAAAATGCTCTTGCAGCACCTTCTGGAGCTGCGCCAGTTTGGGGTTGTTGCTGCTCCCGCCCACCTGCGCGTCCACGAGCGTCCGCAGCGTCCGAAACTCTCCCGACTCGACGAGGGTCTTCTTCGGTCTACAGTTGTGTCCAGGAATGCGAACGACGCAGAGGAGCCGGACATACCCATGAACGCGGTCGCTCATAAAGCTATCTAAATACGTCTTGAAGTTGCCGATTCCATGCGTTGTCAGCACATCCCGTCCATGCAAGAGACTTGCCTACGCCGCAAACTTCGTAAAGAGAGCAATGGAGCGAATTTGCCAGCAACGTGGCGACGTACGAGGAGCGCAAAGTCCACCTCGGCCGTTCGGTACCGTGGCGGCTGCGGTCCTGCCCGCATGCGGTCCCGGGCCGACACGATGACCCACCGCGTGAGCTTGTCCGGGTCGCGAATATGAAACAACTAGAACGGACGTGCTTGGTCCAATATGCATTTCGATGCGGATGACGTACTTGACTTGTACACAAGCGATGCAAGATGGGCTGAAAGAGCTTGAGAAACTGGACGCGCACCTGCAGTGGATACATTGAGATTCAGATTCAGATCGGATATCGAACGTACGCTCGACACTTCGCCGGTCATTTTACACTTGATGATTTCTTCTTGGCGCGAGTGCGTGTATTTTCTACAAGTGCAATCTCAATCTCAATCTCAACGCCAACAAAAAAGAAAGTACCGGACGTCCGGGTCGTCGCCCGACTTGCACTCAATGTGCGAGATGCGCAGATTCGAAATGACTTCTTGGATCACGTCAAACTTGGCGCCGGGCGTGGCCGAGAGCGCGAGCACGCGGAAGCCCGAGAGCTTTGCGGCGATCGCTTTGACGACCACCGTGTACGCATAGTTGCCGGTCGCGCGGTGCGCTTCGTCGACGACGACGCAGACGAAGGACGAGACGTCGCAATTCCCGCGCTCAATGTCGTTCTGCATGCTCTGCGGCGTGCAAAAGAAGACGCGCTTCGTCGACCAGAGCTGCTTGCGACGCGCCGGCGGGACGTTGCCCTGGAGCTCGGCCATGTCGTCATGCGGAATCGGCATCACGCTATGGCACGCCTCGATCTGCTGGCTCACGAGCGGCTTCGTGGGCGCCATAAACACAATCTTGCCGGACGGGAACCATCGATAGTAGTTGTACATGACGACCGCGGCGATGAGCGTCTTGCCGAGACCGGTCGGGAGACACACGAGGGTGTTCTGGAACAAGGCCGCGCGCGTGATCGTCTGCTGGTACGTCCGCACGGGGTAGTTGCTCGGGTATATCCAGTGCGTCGCCAGGTCACGGTCGATGGCTGCGCCCATGACCACGTCTTCTTCTGGGAGGCAGAGCGGCTCGGCCACGAGACGCAGCGGCGGCGACGGGCGAGGCGCCGGACGAGGGACAGCCGACGTCATGGGCAAGGAGGGTGGCTGTCGCAGTGGCGCCGCAGAGGCGGTTGGCTGGTGCGATGGCATCGCGGAACCTTGTCGGACGGGCGTTACGACGACGGGAGGTGGCTGCGGTCGGGCCGCCGGTGGTCGGGCGACAGGCGCTGCGACCGGAGGTGGAGACGGCTTGGCCACACCGAGCCAGGACGCCATTGAGCTTGTCGCTGTCGTCTTTGGTGGCGCATGGCCGATCCGCCGATACGTGCAGACACCGCACGTTGCTGCTTCGGGCAGGTTGCGCAAGGTGCATCGAGGGCACGACCAGCCAGTATCGGGAGCTGGGACCGCAGGAAAAGGAGCAGCGGCGACGTGCGTCTGCTCGACGCGCTCGACCGCGAGCGCGGCTTCGGCCCACGCAGCATCGTCCCAGTCGTCGTCGTCCATGCGAGGATGCTGCTGGTCTTGTGTTCTCCCGCTGCAAAACGCTCTCAAGTTCAAACTCAACGCTATGCGGATATTTCCGGATAATCAGTGGAAGATTTGGCGCCTGGAAGTTGAGCCACAGCTTGGCGGTCTGCGAGCACCTCGGTGACCGACTAGAAGTATACTGCTACTGGATCACGCCAAGCAAGCCGTGTAAATCATTCGGCAGCGACGCAAACGCGTCGAACGCGGAGGAAGGGGCTGTCCCGTCGTCGTGAGTAGGTGGCAAGGGAATGATAACTTGGTACGGGCTTGGTAGACACAAAATCCTCGCATCACAAGCACCAGTACGTGAACGGTCGTGGCTGACTGTAAAGCTCGCAACTAAAAACGTTGCGAGCGCAGACTCGACGACGTCCGACGCTTGGTTGATCTTCTGGAGGTTCCTCTTCACCTCTGCCGAGCGCTGCACTAGCCCAGCTGCTACTCACGCATCATGCATCCTGCCGGTATTATATCTGGGTCACGGCCCTCAGCTGCGGTGCCTGCTTAGCACGCCCGAGAAGCGGACCTCGTACTGCATTCGATCGAGCATTCGTATGGCAAAGTTCGTATTGTTGTTATAGTACAAAAGCGACGTTTCTCTTAGCGATGGCCGTGGGCGTGGTAGTAGTTGTCGCGGGTCCGGACGCCGCCGCCCCAGTCGCCGCCGTTGCGATAACGCGGGTACCCGACGCGCTCGCGGTACATGCGGCGCTCTTCCAGCTGCACGTCGGCGTGCTCGTTCCACGTGTACAAATCATTGTTCTCGCAGCACGCTGTGTTCATAAACTGCACGTACGTCCCGAGAATGAAGAGCACGATCGTAGCGGCAAAGTAGCCCCAATAGCTCGTCGGAATATCGTACTGATAGACGCCGACGTTGTCGACGCGCCGGTACACGTGGAGGTCATCGGCGTTGGCGTAGCCGCCGACAAAGTACCCGATGCCCCAAACGGTAGCACCGGCGCCCGTGAGCGCCATCGAGACGACCAGAATCGGCTTTTCCATCGAGTAGGCAAGCGCGCCAAAGAGGAGGCTCAGCACCGCGCCAAAGATGAAGAGGATGCCTTCGGGGTATGCGGGCCACCACTTGTAGCCAAACGACGTGGCCAAGAGGAACGCGAGCACGAGGCCGCCGATCGCGCCGCTGAAGAAGACCCCGAGCCCGAGGACGTAGATACTGAGAAAGCCGCAGACGAGCCCGAGGATAGCAAAGCAGATCCAACACACGGCCGTGTAGTACGTGGCATCGACGCGCACAACACGCTCGGCGGTCATGTAGGCCACCATCCCGCCGAACGCAAAGCCGCTCATAAAGAGCGTCGGGCGAAAGAGCTTGTAGCCATAGAACACCACCGCGATACCCAGGCCAATGCTGGCGCCGGCGGCGAGCGACGGAAGCACCGCGATGGCGGCGATGCCCGAGGACGCGAGAAGACTGCTGGCCGTGTTGGAAACGACGATGGGTGGCGGCGTGATCGACGTTGGCGTTGGGCTCAAGGAGGGGCTGCCGGCCGACACGGTCTTGAGACCGACGGCGCGCACGCCATACTTGAGCAGAATCAAAACCGAGTCCGAGACATTGACAACCGTGGGTGATGGCGCGTTGGTCGCTTGAAGGCCAACACTCGAGACGTGCACGACGGCGAGGAGCACGAGAAGGAGGAGGCGCAGGTAGCGCATGTTGCTCGGTAAGTCGAAAGCGCGTGTTGCAAGTATTGCACTGCCGCCATGCGAGCTGCGCTCGACCTATACAGAAGAACGGCGACGCCATGTGGACATTGCGCGCCAACTTGTGAAAATTTGACAACCAAACGGTTATTTTTCAGCAAAAAGCAAAACGTTTGCCATCTGTGGGGTTTGAACCCACGCAGACGTTCGTCTAGCAGATCTTAAGTCTGCCCCCTTAGACCACTCGGGCAAGATGGCATTTTCATGTCTCTGCTTATTTTTCATTCATATACTGAGTTATATTGTCAAACTCGCAAACCAAGCGCACTAGCGCATGGAGGGTGCTCTAGCGCTACCTAAAACGTTAGTTGCAAGCTATTGCGCTCGTGATGGCAGCGCGAGGCGGGAAGAGAGCGACGTTAGGAGCGTGTTTGGTACGTTGGCGACGAGCGGCCAAATCGACGACGCGGGTGGGATGTGCTTTAAATTTGTTTTATAATATCCAGTAATTAGTATGTATCAGCACTATTTATTTTGATTCCGGACCATATTTGTGATATATTTGTGGGCATGACATGATGCACGGCACGGTTGGTCGGCTGATGGAGCCGAGCTTAACCGGTTGGACCGAACCGAAAGGGCGCTGGCCAATGCATTTGAGCGAATTCGGGCCAAGATCATGCTCGCTCGCCGAATCCTATCGTCGCCGCTGCGCCGGCCACTCGCGCTGCTTCGCCACACGTCGTCGTTCCAGTCGCTTGGTCTCAGCCGTGAGCTTGTCGATGCGCTCGACGCCAAGTCCATTGCGTCGCCCACCGATATCCAGGCCAAGACGATCAAGGCCGCGCTCGACGGCGCCAATGTGATCTGCACGGACGCCACGGGCAGTGGCAAGACACTGGCGTACCTCCTTCCTGTCATTGAAAAGCTGCGTCGGTCCGAGCGTGCGGCCGCCAAGAAGAGTGACGTGCCGCTCACGCGCGAGGTGAGTCGCCCAAAGGCCATTGTGCTCGTGCCCAGCCGCGAACTCGGTCTTCAAGTCGGCGCCGTCGCGCGCGACCTTGCGCACTACGCCAAGTTCTCGTCTTGCGTGATCACCGGTGGCAGCGCCCACAAGCCGCAAAAGACGGCGCTCGCCCGGCCGGTCGACGTCCTCGTTGCGACGCCCGGTCGGCTCGCCATGTTTCTCAAGACCGGCCACGTCTTTGTCTCGCGTGTCGAATACGTCATTATCGACGAAGCAGATACGCTCTTGGACAAGAAGATGGGGTTCCGTGGTATCATGGACGAGATCCTCAAGCCCATTGAGGCGAGTGCGGCCGCCAAGGCGCGCAAGGTCCAATACCTCCTCGCCGCCGCCACCGTCAAACCGCCGATGGACGAAGTCTTCTCGAGCGGCTTCAAGGATCTCAAATGGGTATTACCTGATTATATTTCTACCAAAACGCTACAACGCTCGTTTAGGTCTCGGGCGCCACCGTGCACCAGACGCCGACCGCGATCACGGAAGAGTTCATCCGCGTCCCGGTACTCCATCGTGGTCCGAATGCATCCTCCGATATTGATATCTTGGCGTGGTGTAGGGCTCGGATGGCAAGCATGCGGCGCTCCGTGAGTCGCTCTCGTACCTCCAGGACGGCAAGACGATTGTGTTTTGCAATTCGACGGCGAGCTGCCGGTCCACCGAGCACATGCTGCACGAGCACGGGTATAAGTCGACGTCGCTCCACGGCGACATCCCGCCAGTCGTGCGCAAGAAGAACTTTGAGGCGTTCCAGGCCGACGCTTCGATCCTCGTGTGCACCGACTTGGCGGCGCGCGGCCTCGACCTATCGGCCGTCGACCACGTCATTAATTTTGATTTTCCGAAATCGTCGGTCGACTACCTCCACCGCGCCGGGTACGACGACAACCTGTGCATTGCACTGTATACTTATAATATACATGTAGCCGCACGGGTCGAGCCGGGAAGCGCGGGATTGTCACGTCGCTCATCACCAAGCACGACGCGGCGGCGGCGCGGTTGCTCGCTGACGCCAAGGGGCGTCGCCAGCCCATTGCCGATATGGCCAAAGACGGCTCGATCAAACTGCCCAAGTACAAGGCGCCGAGCGACGAGCCGACGCAGACGAAACCCGTGGCGAAGCGCCCGCAGCATCCGCGCTTCAAGGGCACGCGCAAGCTCAAGGCGCACAAGATTCGTACCTGGCGCAAATAAGATATGATCCCACCAGATAGAAAAGACGAAGGGAGAACTAAAAAAAGTAGATTTTCGAGGTTAACAAAGTGCAATGTGGAAAGGCAAAGTGGGAGAAGAGTGTGGGCTTAGAACGGGTTGGCCGATGGTTTCTCAATGTAAACCCAGAGCGTGATAAAGATGAGGCCAAACGCAATCATTGACTGACCGATAAAGTTGCCCTTGTCCGTGAGGCTGTGGTAGCTCCACCCAAAATACTCTTGGATCGACATGCGGACGCTCGGGCCGAGCTTGGCGGCAATGAAGAGCCCCATCATGAGACTCGCAACGAGGAGCGACGCGCCGTGGGACGTCTGGAGCGAGTTGTATGTCACGAAGAAGCGGATAATGGCCCAGACGCAGCCGAGCACGTGCGCGAAAAAGACTAGGACGTTGGGAACCTCGGTGATCGACCCGCGCGACGAGCTGCCCGTGACAAACCACGTCGGCTCTTTTCCCGTCAGCTTCCACCAAAACGTCTCAAAGACCGCCGACGTGTGCGTGAACGCGTAGGCAAACCACGCTTCTTGGGACCGGACCACGTCGTTGTTCTCAACCGTTCGGTTGCTCAGCGCCGAGAGCAGGCCTTGGATGACGAGCTTGGGCACGAGACCGTAGAGGAGGCGGAGGCCGCCGAGGTAGATCGGCGCGTAGCCCGTGAAGAGAAAGTAGAGCGTGATGTAGTAGAAGAGGACGGCGCAGATCGACCCAATCGGGTAAATCGTCGAGTTGATGTAAAACACCTTGCGCATGAAGCCGTGCTTGGTGGGCTTGGGCGGCAGCGCGCAGCTTGGTCGCTCCCACTGCGCGTCAAAGTAGTTTTTCTTCTTGTTCATGAGCATGATCTGGAAGTTGCCCTTGGCCCAGCGCTTGCGCTGCGCGAGCGACGACGCGACGTTGTCGGGCACAAGACCTTCTGCCAGACGAATGCGCTCCGAGGGCTCGCCTTCAAAGTCCTTGCGAAAGTACAGACCCTTCCAGCCGAGGCCACACAGCTGCATACCCGTGTAGCAGTCTTCCGTGAGCGACCCATATTGAATACCGCCGATCGAGTCGAGCGCTTCGCGACGGAAGATGGCGTTCGTGCCCGCAAAGGACGCACACTCGTACCCGTCTTGGCCGGTCTGAATCGCATCGTAGAAGGTCGCATTGCGGTGGCCAAGCGGATCGCCAATCTGAAACTGAACGCAATCGCGAAAGTACTGCGGCGTCTGGACAAACGCAACGTGGTTGCTGCCGACTGCGTCCGAGTAGCAGCCGTTGGTGACGAGGCCGTCGTCGATGCTGATCGTATGGTGTGTGGCACACTTCTTGCAGAGACCAGTCTTTTTGTGCACGGTGCCGCCGCACGTGACGCAGCGCAGATCCTGGGACGACGAGCTTGTCGCGCTGACAGTGCCATTGACCTGACGACGGTGCAGCGCCGACGCCGTGTGCATGGCCTTTTCAAAACACGCCTTGGAGCAGTAGCTCATCTGCTCGTCCGGGACACCCGCAATCTTGCACGACGCGCAGCACATGCGCGCGACAAGGTTGCAGCCCGGCGTGCAGCACATGTACTTGTGCTTTCCTTGCTGATCTTCCGAGTCGAAAAAGAAGGGCAATGTCGCCAGAATGAACTTGGGGTGCGGCTGCATGTCGTTGTCGAGGATGATGCAGTAGCGGCCGGACGCGCCTTCGTTGTAGCACGCATTGTTGATGTTGCCGGCCTTCGAGTAGTGCGTCGGCGGCTTGACGCGGCCAATGAACGTGACGTGCGGGAGACCGCTGTACCGGTAGTCGTCGCGGAACGACCCGACGGCGCAGTCGGCGCGGTTGACAACACGGGGCCGGGACGGCGTCGGAAGGTTGGCCGACGAGTGCAGCTTGCGCCAGGCGTAGACTTCCATGTCTTCGTTCGGGTCGCAGACGCGATCATACATGAACTGCGCAACCTCTTGGCGCAAGTCACCAGCTTTTTCAATCACGCTCTTGTTGAGCTCGATGGTAGGCACGGGGTCGTTGGCCGTCCACTTGGCCTTGCAGTAGCCGTCGTCGAGGATGAAAATTTGAAGCAAATGCGGCGGGTACTGAAGGTTCATGCACGCGGCGAGCGTATCAATGGTTTCATCGGCCGGCTCCGAGTAATGGCAGATGAAGATGTCGACCTTGGGCCACTGCTCGTCCGGGAGCTTGGGCTCAAAATCGTCGAGGTAGTGCGCACCACGGCGCACGGGCTTCCACATGCCGAGGTAGTAGATCCCACCGAGCACAAAGCTAATGCATTCAGCGAGAATGAGACAAAAGTACGAGATCCATTGGCCAATGCTCGGCGACGCAAAGCAAGCGACGCTGCCGACGCCAGCAAAGTCGAGCCAAAACTGCGGTGGCGCAAAGACGCCGTTGAATGGCGCCGATTGACAGTGGAGCACGTCCATGGTTTGCGACAGAATCAAGCTGCATGAGTCGGTAGGTCGCGCTTGGTCGCACGGCTGGAGACCGACGACGAACCACAGCACGAGCGCTGCGAGCTCCACAAGACCCGCCAGAAGAAAGAGCACATACAAGAGGCGGTACGTGGTGAGGCCCTTCATGACGTACTTGCGCACGTTTGGGAGGTTGCGCTCAATGACGTTGCCCACGCCGGAGGCCACGATGGCGTTCTCAACAGCCTCAAACCACATGTGGTACTCGTCGTCGGTCTCGGGGCAGAGCACCCAGAGCCGGCGCTTCGTGTGCACTTCAAAGCCCTTTGTGGGCAAGTCGAGGCGCCCAGACGGGCGCAGCTGAAGCGCATCCTTGAGCTCGACGACGCCGACGACGAGGTCAGGGTTGCGCGTCGTAAAGTACTGGCGACACTCGAGGTCGTTCTGGAAGTAGTACATCTTGGTCTTCTCAAGCGCAAAGTACCGCTTCCGCCAGCTCTTGTGGAGTGGGCCCTTGATCATCGCGCGCTTGCCTTGCTTGAACATGAAGCCATGCACCGAGATGACATTGCTTGCGTCGTCCTGGCCTCGCGCGGCCGTCGCCGAGACGCCCATGGGCGGCTGGTACGACGCCCGCGGGTCGCTGGCGCCAAGGTCCGACGGGCGGGTGTCCAGGCGGCGCGAGAACTCGACGTCCGTGGCGCGGGCCGGCGTCTCGCCGAGGAGGTAGCCTTCGTCCATGAGCCCGCTGTGCTTTGAAAATGCAAATTGACAACTGCTCGACGAGTGCAATTCACTTTGCAAACCCGAAACCGATTTCAGGCTAAAAATAGACTGCCTTCTCCGACCGATACAAAGTGCGAGATACACGAGCGGTGCGATGGCATTGGTCCATTCCGAAAATAGAAGGACCAGTCACCGAGCGGCGCTTCAAAGCAAGCGATGGGATTGGCCAAATGAAAAAGATAGGTGAGAACAACGCGTTGATTGGCTGAAATCCCCATCGGTGATCGATGAGGTTGATCGGCTTCATCAACAAGCAAGCAAGCGCAAGATGTTCCTGAGCGCCCCTCGCAGCACCATCAGGCAGCGCTGAGCTCATCCACGCCACAACCTTCAACGATCAGCTTGAGCTAACGTATACCGGTTGCACCCATCTCGCGAGCGCTTATTTTGGTGCATCGCTAGAGCTGGGATTCGAGCGAGCGCTGCATACGTTCACAAGCAGGCGCTGCGTAAGCTTGGGACCGACGGTCCTGGATTTTTGGCGCACGACCGCATCTATTAATCACATAGGCTACCAGTACCCGAAGAATGGTTGCAGCAGTGGTACGTACCTCGATGACGCCTTGCCACGCATGCGGAGACAAGGGCACCCTTGCCGGCGTCGAAGAGTCCATCGTGGGTGAGACTGGGACTGGCCAGATCCAGATTCTCTGCCATCACGACCCTCAGCCCCCAGTGCTCACATAGAGCAGTGAGCTCTCGTTGATGGGCTTCGATATTCCGTCGCGGGCGAGAGTAACGTGGGCACACCCACCTGGCTACCCAGTCGGTGCATACAAAAACCAAGTGGTTGGCTGCGGTCGGTGATGCGCATCGAATTTTTTTGCATTGCCTTTCGATGCACTTGCGTTTTGTATGCAAAGATCCTCAGCTTGAATAAAATGGCCAGCTGGCGCAAAGACCGACGGTGGAATTGCTCATTCGTCATTCGGCTGGACATGTTCCACGCGAAGAAGCAGCACTCGTCCATGGAGGACCAGTACGCCGGGATCAACACGCCCCAGGCGAGCGAGATGGGCTCGAGCCGGCGCGGCCTCGAAAAGAGCCTCGACCGCGGCCTTGAAGGCCGCCCGACGGCCAGCCAGCAGCGCCCCAACACGGAGCCGCGCGGGCCGTCGCAGGCGCCGGTTCAAATGTCCGACAACGCCGGTGGTAGCGCCAAGGACAACATCATCACGGTGCATGGCTACATGCACAAGCAAGGCAAGCGCGCGCTGAAAGGCCCGCTCCACAAGAGCTGGAAGAAGCGGTACTTTGCGCTTGAGAAGGCCAAGATCTACTACTTCCAGACGCACCTCGAGTGCCGGCAGTACTTTACGACGCGCAACGCCGACTTGGTTGTTGGCGCCGTCGACCTCAAGGATGCGCTCCAGCTGCGCCCGTCGGCGCGCCTCGACTTGCCCACGAAGGGCTTTGAAGTGCAGACAAAGCGCCGCCTCTGGGTGCTCTGCCCCGAGTCGGACGAGGAGTACCGCATGTGGTTCCAAGGCGTCGAGAAGGCGATCGTCGCGAACGGCGCCGGCAACGTCATCGAGCGCAAGCTTCCGAACGTGCGCAAGTACGAGATGAAGGGCGTGACGACGTACCGGTTCCTCTACTTTCTCTTCCTCCTCGCCGGCCTTGTCGAAGTCGCGGCGCTCGTCTTTTGGTTCACGGTCGGCCTCCAGCCGTGCGACCAAGCGCGGCCCACGAGCTCGTGCACGCAGATCCTCCAGCAGACCATGGACGACCTGCACTGCCAGGCCAAGCCCTTCAACGGCGTCTTCACCGTCCCCAAGTTCTGGCTCAAGTTTGCTGGCGTCAGCGACGTCTTGTGCTTTGCCAAGCCGCCGATCGGCCAGTGGATCTCGTACTTTTGCCTCCTTCTCGCCGAGATCCTCAGCTTTGTGCTCGCTGCGATCTACTACCTCGGCATGTGGAAGCCCGTGCGCCGCGGTGCGCACTACCTCGACGAGTTTGAGCCCAAGCTCCCGGACGAGCAGTGGCCCAAGGTCGATGTCTTCATCTGCCACTACTCGGAGCCGGCCGAAGAGACGATCGATACGCTCGCTGCGTGCATGAACCTCCAGTACCCGCCGCATTTGCTTCAGATCTACGTGCTCGACGACGGCTACTGCAAGACCAAGTGGACCAAGGGCGAAGAGGTGCCGACCATCGAGCTCAACAAGGGCGTCCTCGAAAGCGCGGGCGACTTGCGCCAAGAGATTGCGCAGTTCATGTACGATCGCGTCTGCGACCCGAACGAAGACATGGAAGTCTACGCCTGGCGCAAGCTGCACTCGTCGGCCAACCTCCCGACGCCGTCGCGACCCCGTGTTGTCAATCGCGCCGACTGCGCAGTCGGGTCGTTCCGCGACGACTACCGGTACAGCGGCCTCCCGCACGTCACGTTCATTGGCCGCGTCAAGCCGCCGACGCACTACTCGAAGGCCGGCAACATCAACAATGCGTGCTACAACGAAGGCGCGTCCGGCCGCTACTGCATCATCCTCGACAACGACATGCAGCCGCACCCCAAGTTCATTTTGGCGACATTGCCCTTCTTTTTCGACTCGGAGGACCGCCAGGGCAAGAGCCAATTCACATGCTGCACATCGGGCTGCAACCGCGTCGCGCGCATGTGCTGCGCGTCGTGCAAGATTGCGGGCGTCCCCGAAGAGCAGATGAGCTACTGCTCCAAGCAGTGCTTTGAGAATGCGATGCACACGGCGTCGGCGCTGCACCGTCGGCAGGTCAACGGCACGATGACCGAGACGAACGCCAAGCCCAACAAGGAGCTCCGCTGCGTCACGTGCGACGCCAAGGTCGACAAGAACGGCATTTGCAAGGTGTGCAAGCGCGCGCACGATGGCGACGACCAAACCGCCGTCAACTTTGCTACGCTGCAGCACTACTCGGACGACGTGCGCGACAACACGGTCGCGTTTGTCCAGACGCCGCAGTACTTTCGCGACTGCGTTCAGTTTCAGATTGGCGATCCGCTTGGCCACCGCAACGCGACCTTCTACGATGCGATTCAAACCGGCCAAGACGGGTACGAGTGTGCGTCCTTTGCGGGCACGAACGCCATCTTCCGTCGCGAAGCGCTCGACTCGATCGGCGGTATTCAATATGGGTCGCTCACGGAAGACTGCTACACGGGCCAGCAGCTGTGCGCGATGGGCTGGAAGGCGCTGTACTTCCGCAAGGACTTTGAAGGCGAAGTGTCGGAGCGCATTCGTCTCGCAGAAGGGTTGATTCCCGACAACGTTGCGTCGTCGCTTGCGCAGCGCAAGCGCTGGGCCAAAGGCAACTTCCAGATCATGCTCATGAAGAAGAGCAAGAACTACACGGACCCGAACTGGAAGCGACCGGACTGCGCGGTGCCCAAGTACAAGAAGGCCAACCGCTTCATGCGCAAGGTGTTTTACATCAACTCGACGATTTACCCGGTGGGGTCGATCTGCGCCGTCCTCTTCTACTACATCACGCTCTACTTTCTCTTCACGGGCTACGCGCCGATCTACCTCGGCGGCCTCCGCCTCCTCTATGCGCTCGTGCCCAAGCTCCTCATCCAAGGCATGCTCTCGGCGCTGAGCAACCGGTCGGTCGAGAACAACGACGTGGTCCGGTCCCAAGAGGCGTGGTTTGTATACGCGTTCACGCACACGGCGGCGGTCTTTGAGACGTTTTGGTGGAAGATCTCGGGCCGCGAGCAGTCGTGGTTTGTCACGGGCAGCTCGTCGCGCGGGTCGATCACCGAGCTCCCGAACGTGCTCGTCTTTTTCGCGCACGTGTTTGGCGTGCTCTGGGCGCTGATCCGCTTCTTCGCGTCGTACAATACGCTGCAGACGTCCCACGGCGCGTCGCTCCTCGTCGCGAGTCTCATGATGGGGCTCTTCATCGCGACCAAGCTCGGCCCGAGCGTCCGCATGTCGATCCAAGAGTACTTTGGGTGGAGCTACCACAGCCTCACGGACAAAGGCAACTTTATCGGCCAGTCGCTCATCGCATTTGGCCTCATCTTTATCACGCTCTGGGTTTACATTGAGCAGCCCAGCTCCAACCCGTTCTGAGACCGTCCACGACGAAGGCAGTCGTTTCGATAAGACATGCGTATTTTCTGCGTTTGAATTTGCATTTTTGCCATCACAATTTGTAAGTTTTGCTGTGAGCGGGACGCCATGTCGACTATGTAGTGGACTTGAAAGAGGTGTGTGGAGGAAACTGGGCGAGGTTTCGGCCCTTTTCGTAGTTGGAAGGGACAGCTCGCCTTGCACATAATTGCTATCGGTATGGATCGGCTTGCTTGTGAGTAGGACTACTGGGTGAACAGCGATGATTGAAATGCGTCCCGTCCTGCGTCAACGAGTCCATGACTAGGACACCAACATGGTGCGATAACCTTGTGATATAGCCGTTGGGTTTCGAAGTCCTTTGGCTTGTCTATCTTTTAATTGAATAACGACTTTTTTGCGCGAAGCGCGGCACGAGCGCAGCGAGGGCACCCGGCGGTAGCCGGGCCCGTGCGATAGCCGGGCCCGTGCGATAGCACGGTAGGGCAAAATGAAGTCTCAACATGGTGTTCCGGCGTGCGTAGCGCGTCCGGAAGGGTCGAATTCGGTTAAGTACGAGTGGCAGGTCAATGTCGTGATTGTTGACTTGGTGTTTGTAACAATGTTACAAAGTGCGGTAGCGTACTTAACCGAGTCGCGCGCAGCGCGCCACGAGCGAAGCG
>NW_008246168.1:95832-114441 GCF_000281045.1 Saprolegnia diclina VS20
GAGGTTTCGGCCCTTTTCGTAGTTGGAAGGGACAGCTCGCCTATAATTGCTATCGGTATGATCGGCTTGCTTGTGGGCAGGACTACTAGGTGAACAGCGATGATTGAAACGCGTCCCGTCCTACGTCAACGAGTCCATGACTAGGACGCCAACATGGTGCGATAATCTTGTGATATAGCCGTTGGGGTTTCGGAGTCCTTTGTCTGGTTTGTGTTTATTGTAATGACTCATTTTTCACAGCTACCTCAGTGAGTGGGAACTTGAGTAGTTGTCCGACTTCTGTTCAACGTTGGCGAGGCAGTTAGCGCGCATCATCATTGCCATGAGGAGCACAGCGAGCTTAGAGCGTGTACATGTCTTTGGAAATGAGCTGGACGCATCCAAGATCGCACTGCCTATACGATGGCTTGGCTGAGACCAGAGGCTGCCACGTATTTGCACGTTTTATCCGGATTCTCCGGATAAAAAGACATGGCCGCGCACGCTGTGTACGTGGCCCACGCGGACCTCGTGGGCGCCGCCGTCGTGCTCCGCCAAACGAACATGAGCTTTCTCCGAGGAGCGCTCTTTAGCTTGGACCCGGAGAACGGCGTCGCTGTCCTCCTCACGCTCGACGACGAGGCGACGGCTGTGCAGAGCCGGGCCGTCATGGGCCATGCCATCGCTGCCATCGAAGAAGACGCGGACGGTGGCGTCGACATTGCCGCGTTGCGTGCGTGGGTGGATGCGCGCGGGCAAAGCAAGCGCTTCGAGTTGCACGAGGCAGCATTGCCTGCGTTGCAGGCCTTCCTTACCAGCGTACGAGCGTGTTCGTTGTTATTTTGGATGCGAATGCACTCATACGACTACGCTGCGTAGCGCTGCATCGAGACGACGATGGGCGCCGAGAACCAACTGCTTGTCTTTGGCGGCGCTGCGACGATATCACCGCCGTACGACGCGTACGCTATCAGTTGCCAAAACGACTTTGTCGCGCAGCGCCTCAAGGGGCTCCTGCACGAGTGGGAAGCAACCACGTAAACCAACATGCACCATGTACCGTACTTGTCAAAACGACGCTTCAAAGGTGGCGTGCGACCGTTGGGTACTTGATGGTCAGTGCATGAGGTGGCTCTGCCTGTCGACACCGATCCATTTTCAAGGTTGGTATCGAAACTGAACAATAGAAGTCGACAAGAGGTCGTTCTTTCGGGTGTCTATATACTTCAATCACTAGAATCTATATGTACTTGAAGATTCCGGAAGGTCGTTGCGCGAAACTCTCAAGGACAAGTTGGTGCGATGCTGAATGAAGGTGCAGGAAATTCACTCGCCAAATTTCACATTGTGTGTAGCCAATCAGCGTCGAGAACGAGTGGAAACAAATTTAATGCGGGCGATCGCGGGCTTGGGAATCCTTGAACCAGCTCCTGGAACCAAGGAGCTTGGCTTCGATAGATACGAGCGAGAACACGAGCTCGTCCACCGGTGCATACGACTGTCAAGTCGTTGTGCTGCAGGTCCTTCGCCAAAGCGAGTGGCGGCGCAATGTGGGACATGGTCGGCGCTCGATTATTGGCTCCTTATCCGGACGGTATCTTTGCCAACGGGCTGGTCCAAGCAGCCACCGCCGAGAAGACTCGGAAGCACCTGGAGAGTTTGTGATCTCTAGACAAAGCACCAGCTCTGTGTATATAGTCGTCAGATCTTATAGGTTAGCTTGCCCACTACTAGGACAAAAGCAGCACCTCCAAAACGCCCTTTCCCGTCGTCCCTGGGACACGGCACCGAACTGGGCGCCACGCCCGACTTGAGGGAAAAACCCGCTTCAGATCGCGTTGGGCCCGACAACAATACAATTCGTAAGTTGACGCATTATCTTTCGATTTGTATGGAGAGCGGCAAAAACGGTATTTAATTACAATGATGGTCGCAGCTGTATTTTTGGAGAAGCGGTCATTTGGATTTGCGCTCGATGACGATCAACAACGACGACCTCCGCGCACTGACGCCAGCCGACGCCTTCGACTACTTCACCTACGGCGAATGGACCATCTCGCCCATGGAGATCCAGCGCACGTACTGCCTCCAGGCCAACGACGACGACGGCCTCGGGCCTGGGCTCTGGGTGCTGCGGAAGATCGCCGACGTCGGCCAGCCCCCGATCAAGGCCAGCCCGATGGCGTCCAGCGAGTACGCCGAAGTCGAGATCGCGACGCGTATCTCGCATGCGCCACGCCCGTGCACTGCTAGCGCGGTGCCCGTCGCCGTATCGCCGAGCGCCGTCGATGTGTCGAGCGACAACGGCTACGAATTTGGCGACGAGGCTGGCATGGAAGACGATGCGGAAGCGAATATGGAGCTCAATGACGCAGCGCCGGCGCCTTTGTTTGCGACGTCACCACCTGCTCCGACGGTGGCCGCGTCAATCCAGTCGACGCCTGTCAAGGTTACCCTGCCCCCGCGCACGACTGGCATCTCGCCCACGCAGGCCAGCAGCAAGATGGCCGTGCGTCGCCCCAACAAGCGACCTCTCGACCCTTCCACGTCATTGCAGCTGCTTCCATCGACCCCGCTGGAGATTGATGACGACATGCTGACCGTCGAAGTGGCGCGTGCGCACGTGGGGCCGCTCGTGCACTCGCCGCTCGATCTCGAGAGCGATTTTACAGCGACAACGAAATCGACGACGCCTCTCTGGACCCGCTTGCGCTCGGGCTTTGACAGCATGCTTACCGACGGGTGGAGCTGCCCTGCGCCTTTGACGACCGTCGACGAAGATGCCATGTACTACGACATGGAGGACTTCCACGACTCGCCCCTCGACGTGACAGTGGCCCTCGCGACAACGTCTGTGCCCGATGCTCCAGTGGCCAAGGCTCGTAAGCGACGAAAGACCGCCGCGACGCCGACGCCGACGCCGCGACGCATGACGCGCAGCCAGACAAAGCTCAAGCTGGAGCGCCAGGGCATTTCTGAAGCCAACATGCTCGAGCACCCCCGCAATTCGGTCGACCCGCCGCGCCAATGGCAACGGTGGCAGTCGTGCGGCCATCTCCACAGCACGGGTAGCGCGTGTTGTGATCACCACCACCAATAGTTGGCTGGTCGTCAACTACTAAACTTATGTAATCGAAGGAAATGTACAGTATCTATGGTGAAGCACTGGAACCAACCTTGCAGAGCAATGCATGAGGGCTGCTGTCCAGAAGGTGCGTACTGGCCAATTGAGGAATAGACTAGACATATAGTGGGAGGGCCACGACTCATTAGTAGGGAAATTCAGCTAGTGGCTCCACGGAAATCACCCCGATCTGCCTTACAGAGAAGTATAACTCAGTGGTATCATACTCTGTGTTTGCATCACGTCTATTTTGTGAAATGTAAAATTTCACAGGTAAGACTTTACCTACTAATGAGTTAATTAACGTCAAGCTAGCCGCGATCACTACACTCGCTAGAAAATCCACATTTTTGTCTTTTGCATCAACTTGTCCAATTTTGCCATTGACGAATCTGTGCGCTGCAGGACCGCATGTCCCACATCGGCCCTTCACATTCCGGATAAAACGAACCTCGTATCCGGTTGACCCCGCCGCTTGCCATCAAATTGCAACTGCGGCCATGTCCTTCTTCGAAGCCAAAGTCAAGAAGCCGATCGTTGACCTGCTCACGTCGGGCGGTAGATGCGAATAGCGTCGTCGCCGCTGCCTCATGGCTCATCCTCGTTCTACCTAGCCTCGCCCCATAGCCTTGCGCTCTCGATGGCCTTTGGCGTGACCTGCGGTGGGCCATCGTCCGAGCGGCCACGGCCTCATGGGCGATGTAGGTATCTTTCCGATTCCGGGCGTGACGAGTGTCCCGGTCGTCGCCGCCGTCTTCCTCTTTGGGCTCAACCCGGTTGCGGCGATGCTCATGAACTACCTCTGCACGCCGCTCAACATTGCGTCCGTGCCCGTCTTTGTGTACGTTCCATCGTCTTGCTTCCTTGCGTGTCTGAGTCACGGCTCGTAGGGCGTATGGCGGCCAGTTCTTTGGCGATGGCGCAGAGGACTTTTCCGTCTCGACGCTACTCCAAGTACGCACTGCTACTGTGATGGACGTGCGCCAACACTGGCCGTAGGGACTCCAAGACGATACGCTGGCGACGCTCGGGCAGTTCCAGTATGTGCTGCTGCACGCCATCTACATGTGGCTCGTCTTTCTGCCGGTCGGAACGCTTGCGATCTACCTCGTGCTCTACCCGATCCTCAAGGTCAGCATTGGCAGTGCGACCAAGCCGACAAAGGCCAAGACGACCTAAGATCTACGACCGACGCCACGTCTTCTCCAAGAGCTTCCGCTATCAGAAGACAATATTGTGTATTGACCCTTGCCACGAGTAAGACCAAGGATAATGCACGCCCTGAGGATGCAACCGGAGAGGAATTTAGAGCGGTTTAGATGCCCATGCCCACGGGGCTGTACCGCTCCTTCTTCTTCTCGGGCGTAAAGAGCTCGTCAATGTCTTCGAGCGAGACGCCGCGGGTCTCTGGCAAGGCTCGGTACACGTAGATGGCACCGAGGATCGCGACGCCGCAGTAGATCCAAAACGTAATGTACGTCGTAGTGCCTTCGATGAGCGAGAGGAATGTGAACGAAATGATGAGGTTGGAGATCCAGTTGACGGACGTCGACATGCTCATGGCCATGCCGCGCATCGCGAGCGGGTAAATCTCGGCGTTGATCGTCCACGGCATCGAGCCTAGTGGGATAGTTTGGCATGAACACTGCAAATAACAAGACGGCATTACCCATGCCCGACGCAAAGCACGCAAGGTACACAAAGAGCGCGATGAGAATCAGAATGCCGTGCGTCTTGGAGCTCGATGCGTCCGGGCACGACCCGTACGCCCACGACCCGCACGTCAAGGGTGACGTCGGACCGACGTCGTCGCCGGGCACGCAGCGCGCGGGGCCAAATGCCGACGCGCAAAAGCCGCAGTGGGTGTTGGCCGCGCAGTCAAAGCAGGTCGTAATGTGACTGCAGACACCGACACCGTCCACTGTCGTGGACGCGGCCTCGGCAAAGTAAAACGTGAGGCCAAGGAAGAAGAGCGAGACGACGACGCCCGCCAGACTCAGCAGCGTGAGCGGTCGGCGGCCCATGCTACAGACGTATAGAATTTGCATGAGACGAGTCCTTGTAGATTGTGAAGTGGGTACCGGTCAACGAGGTAAATACCGACAAACGTGAAGAGAAAGTTGCTAAAGGCGACGATCGCGCCGAGCCAAACGGCGGTTTGGTTGTTGGAAAACCCAGCCATGCGGATGATGCTCACGCCGTAGTACATGACCGTGTTGATACCGCAGAATTGCTGCAGCGCCTATTTGTCAAGAAGAAGCATGAGAAGTCGACGACCAAAGGACTTTAGACGGGATACCTGGAGCGAGCAGCCAAGGATGAGCGCTCGGCGCACCGAATCGGTACGGTACAGTTCGTGCCACGACCCGCGGCCTTCTTCGCGCTTGACTTCGGCTTCAATGCGGTTGAGTTCGCGCGTCAACAAGCCTTCTTGGTCGGCATCTTCGCCGCGAATGGCTGTGATGGCGAGCTCGGCTTCTTCCATGCGCCCCTTGGAGATGAGCCAGCGCGGGCTCTCTACAGGAGGGGTGAGCGGATGATGCTACAAACAATAGAGTACCTGGGAGGTACAAAAACCCAATAAACTGAAGGACCGCTGGCAAGGTCGCGAGACCGAGCATGTAGCGCCATCCCGTCGGGTGCGAGCTCATGGCGGCCGCAAACACGGTCGCAAAGAACTGACCACCCGTCACGAGTAGCGTGTTGATCGACACGAGCGTGCCACGTTGTTCTACGAATCGCTCGCATGAGATGCAAGTCACATGGACAATGATGGAGGACCTGGTGGCGAAACTTCGGCAATGTACAGCGGAACTAGTAAGCACACAGAAACGAGTGAGCAACGGCGTTGAGAACAAGAGGCGTACTCGTGAGCGACGAGAGACCAAGACCAAGACCGACACTGAGCCGGCCAAAAATGAGTTCGTACTTGGATTGGGCAAAACCCATGAGCGCGCTGCCAATAGCAAACAGCACGGCCGAGATCAGAATGACGCGGCGGCGGCCCCACGCGTCGTTGGCGCAGCTCCCAGCCGCAGCGCCGAGGATCGCGCCAAAGACCGTGGCCGAGACGACGACTTCGGACTGGAACGAGTCGAGGTGGAAGTCTTCTTGGAGAAAAATGAGCGCACCCGAGATGACGCCGGTGTCATAGCCGAAAAGGAAGCCGCCGGTCGTCGAGACGAGCGTAAGAAGCTTCAGGTTGCCTCCGCGCGCCATGACGATCAAATTGGAAACTGCGATTGGCTGTATTTCCCGCGGATATCCGCCGGGAACGGCCACGGATTCGCAGACACCTGCGAAAATACGCGACATTCGGCCAATCCAACCACCTGGTACATGGCATGAAATAGTGTTTCCTCACATAGAAGAAAGCAATGTTGGCATGTACACTATTACCGGTTTTGAATCAATGACGTGCAAATAGACACGGTGCCATCGACCCACCCAGCATGACGCCATAAGCTTGACAACGGCGTCGTGTACGGCAGTGTGTAGCACCATCGAGTCCCATTCGTCTTTTCTATAGAATACGAACGCCGGTTTGCCTCTACTACGCACACCCAGGTGCTAGGATGTGCTGGTAACAGGGTACTATCCATGAAGACTAGTGACACGCCACTGCAACGTGTGCCCGTCTGCCTGTCCATGGCCCTTGATGCCATTGCCGTGAGCCGGCTTCGTGCAATGAGAGCCCAAGCGATCGACATTCCTTGACGCTGCTCCACCAGCAGCAGTACGTGACGCAATGATAGCGTTCTTGGCTAGGCTCACGGCGGCGACCTGGCTAGCTGAGAATGTTGTCGGCCAGCCACGTTAGCCAGCTCAGAACTAGTACGTCACCGGTCCGACAGGAGCGGCTACCTGGCGGCTACTGTACTGGTACGTTGCATGGGTCAATAATAAAGACCCATGTACGTTGGTCGTCGCTTGACAAAACGTTCTCAGATGCTGTTCTTCCCATTGCAGCCTTTCGCATTGCACGCCTAAGCCTTTTGCTCGAGATGACAAAGCAGCAAGAGACGGAAGCAACTGCGTGCGAGCCATTTCCGCCGCGGTGTAGTCAGTAGGACTGTAGACTCGCATTCGCAGTTCGCTAGGAGCTTTATCTCGCTGATCTCGACACCAAGTGAGATCAACGACAGAGCGTGATCAACAACGTCACCAAAGTCGCTGCTTCGTCCCTGCTTATAGCTCGTGCAGAAGACAAGAGCCGATCATAAGGCCTCGACAGAAAGCAGATGCATCAACCGCACGTTCACGGCCTGCGTTTCCTTGTGCACACAAGGGCTCAAAGCACCCTTTGCTGCCAAGGTCGCGCGAGGTTGAAGCTGGCGTTGTCAAGTGGCAATGTGGCGGATTATCCGGATTCTACGGTAAACATGGGGACCGGCGACAAGGTCCGGCGCCTGCGCGAGGAGCTCGCGGCCACGGCGGCGCGGCAGGCCGACGTTCTCTCGAGCCTCGAGCGGTATGCGACTGCGGATGCCAATGTCTCGTCGATCAAGCGGCAGATCTCTGGCGACCAGCCGCCGACCAACGCCAAGGAGGCCCTCTGGCACCACACGCAGGCGCTTCTGCAGCACCATCTCTACAGCCAGGACGCGGCGAGCATTGATGTACTGCGCAAGCAGACTAAGCATGTGGGCACCGCGATCACGGGCGCGCACGATGTAGCCGAGAAGATGACGCGCGAGGTGCGACTTCTCGGGCGCGTCCAGGAGCGCGTCAAGGCGTCCATCGAACGGAGCGATGGCATGCTGCGCGTGCGCCAGAGCATGCAGCGGCTCCAAGGATGCATGCACGAGCGCAAGTACAAGGACGCAGCGGCGTGCCTCAAGGAGCTCCGAGACATTGAAGCGCTCTCGATTCCGATCGACGTCGGCGACAAGCTGCGCATGAACAGCGCCGAGAACGACATTCGCGATGCGATCGAGCGGCAGATGAACGCAGCGCTTTACGCCAAGGACGAAGCCGCCGTCCTGCGTCTCGGCAGCATCTTTGAGCCAATGCTGTTTGCCGAAGAAGGCGTCAGCATGGTGCTGTCGTTCGTCGCGTCGCAACTCGACGAGCGTCTCGCGTCGTCGTCGCTCCAGCGCCTCTCGGTCCACGACCTCACGTCGCACTTGATCCACGTACATGTCTTTTCTCTTCTTTCGTCTCGCTCATCATTTAGCCTGCCGCCCATAGGTGTTCAACTCGGTGGCCGAGGTGACGCTGCGCTTTGAGCCGCTCATGCTGCAGTCGTTCAGCTCGGTGCGCGGCGCCGAGCGGCTCTTGAGCCGCGTGTACACTCTCGCGAGCCCGATCGCTGTGCGCATCCTCGACGCATACATTGCGAAGCGGGGGCTTGCCGACTTGGTCCACAAGGCACGGACAGCGCAACAACAACCGGACCCCAGTGGCCCCACTGCCAAGACAGCGGTCTCGTCGAAGCCCGAGAACAACGTCGACTGGAACCCGCAGCTCAACGAAGTCGCGGTGGTCCTCCAGCATTCACAGACCTACGAGCGGTTTGTACGGGCGCGCGATGTCTTCTACCTGGCCTCGTCGTCATCATCGTCGTCGTCCGCTACCTCGCTCCTTCCGTCGTTCAATGCAAGCCCGCTGAACACAAGCGTTCAGGAGCTTGCCGCACTCTACTGTGCGCTCGAAGACGTCTGCCTCACCGCGTCGACCAAGAAGGCCCTAACCACCGAAGAGATGCGCTCGATTGCGAGCGGCGCGGCATTGATTCCCGTCTCGTCGATCATTGACGAAGTGTTTTACGTCGGCCGCAATAGCGCGTGCCGGGCGCTCGCCACGGGCCACGTCGACGCGGCCTGCGGTGTCCTCAACCTCGTCGCAACGCTGCTCGAGACGACGCTGCATGACGTGATCAAGACGCGCGTCCTCGCGCTGCCGCGGGAGATGCGCGAGGCTACACCGCTCACAGGCCTCTTGACCAACTTGCAGTCGAGCACGCAGCTACGAGACCAGATCCAAACGATCGCCACTCTCGGCAAGAAGATGACGTCGCGCAACTTGAGTGCGACGACGCCACCGGCATCGACGACAACGCCTGTCTCTGGCCCGCTCAAGCCCGTGCTGGCACCGCCCGTGACGCTCAACAGCATCCACACGCTTCTTTCATACCTCGCGCAGCTGCAAGCGACGTTGGAAGTGGACGCCAAGGCGGCGTTCACCGACCCATTGCCCGCTCACATCAAGAGCTGCCTCTTGGGTATGCCTCTTTCTCTTTTGACCCTATATCAACGAGATGCTAGGCTTCGAGGATGTGGCCAAGGACTACAAGGAGCTGCTCGTGACGGCCATAGCGCACATTGCAGGCGTCTTTCAGCCCAAGCTCGCTTCGTTTCTGACGCCGATTCTCAAGAAGACGTCGTTCGACTTGACAGACGCTGTGTTTGCGGCCAACGAAGTCAACGACCCATTCGCCGCCGCGCTCGTGACGCAGCTGCGTCATCTCCTCGACCCGTACGAACAGCATTTGGCGTGCGAGACGTTCGAGCAGCTCGTGGACGCGATCACGCTCGTGGTGGCGGAGCTCCTCGAAGGGCTTTTGCTGACCAAGCTCGTGCCCTTCAACCAGCTCGGGGCCATGCAGCTCGAGAAGGACATTCGCGTTCTTGCCAACTACCTCGGTGAGAAGGTCCAGTTTAACCACGCCCATTACCGGACCTTTGGGACCCTTCGGCAATGCATCATGGTCCTCAACGTCGACGTGCCCGATGACGTGCTCGAGTTTTACGGCCGCCCGACAACACGAGGCGTCGTCGACTGGAAGCTGTCGGCCGGTCGCGTCATTGAGCTCCTCCAGGCGCGGGTCGAGTTTACGACGGTCGAGATCGCAGCGCTCGAGCTCGCATAAGGGCCATGCATTTATTGAATCAGGATCATCCAGCTGATAAAGATGTAAAAGAGCAACACCGGGTACACCGTGAGCGCCTTCTTCTTGGGCGGGACCAGCTGCGACATGAAGACGACGGACGCTAGGATAGTACGTTGAGGAATGTGGTGCGGATGGGTACGTACCGCGCGTGGACCACACAAAGCCGACGCCGACGAGGACGAGGCGGATCGTCACGTGCGACGACACGACGCGCGTGAAGAAGCACGCGAGCGTTGCAATCACGAGCGGGAAGATGCAGTAGCCCAAGACGCAAATGCTCTGGAAGAAAGAGCTAGCACATGCCCGTGTGAGCACCGTACAATAGCATGCACCGATCGAGTTGTATACATGGTGCTGCCGAGGAGCTGCGCGTTGACCGTCACGACGGCGGCGCCGACCCACACGACGACAAAGACGCTCGTAAAGACCATCGCCGACTGGTTCGCGGGCGCCGTGAGGCTCAAGAGACTAGATGCATGTACATGAGCAGATGCAGATCCTGGCCGCTGCGATCGTACATGGAGAGCGTGAGGCAGACCATGAGCGGACCCCAGAGGTCCCAGTCGCGGAGCGCTTGAAGCGTCTCGTCCGACGTGTTGCGTGGCATCAAGACCACCTTGAGCTTGGCGCCGACGAGCCGGACATCGCGCAGCTACGCCGGATGCATGAGCGCCTAGCCTCTCCTACGCCATGATCTCCATACGATGGTCTCGGACACGGGCTCGTCCAGCGTGTTCTCGCGCGTCTCATGGATGCTGCCCGACACCGCGTCTGCCATCGCTCTTGGTCGTTCGAAATGTTTTTTCTGCCAGAAGGGGTCTCCGGATACAGCGCCACCGCCGTATCCGGTATGCGTGGGCTAAAATCACGCACACTTCGCTCCCGCCACCTTGTCATCGAAGTTCAACGCTCAAACCGCAGGTTACTGTCGTCCTGGTCATCACCAGCAGCAGCTCCTATTGCAGACAGCGTCGTCCTAGCTCTGCCATAACGTATGCACAAGGATCTCGGCCACCACCAACGGTCAATACACAGCTTATTGACCCTGCCAGAATCCGTTGCAACACTTGGCGGTATCGTCACTACGTTGACGGTATTTCTGCCACGTTGACGGAGAAAACCATCGATTTTGGACGCTTTTGCACGGAACTTTAGCGTCTTCGTGCTCAGTCCTTCATCGTCATACTTGGGGCGCGATCATGGGCGGCAAGCCGACAAAGGAGAAGCAGATCGTGGTCGAAGAGGTTTTGCACCGCGAGTTTACGTATGGGACGGCTGCGTCCGACTGCGTGCAGCACTATATGCCGCCCAACTTTCCAATGCGACCGATTCTCAACACGGCGTACCTCCTCGACTGCAGCAAGAGCTGGAAGCTCATTGTGACGGCCAACACGGACCGCATGCGGCAATACGGCAAGTCGGGTATCGTGCTCTTTTACGACGAGTTCTTTTTTCGCCTCTTCCAGCGCGATTTTACGCTCGAGGAGGTCTTCCCCGACATTGGCAAGCGCGGCGAAGTGCTCGTGAAGGCCATGACGTTCATGCTCAAGAGCTCGGCCGAGAACCCCAAGCAGATCGTCAACAAGTGCCACTACCTCGGCCACCGCCATCGCAGCTTTGGCGGCGTCCGGCCGCACCACTGGGCGCAGTACACGAGTACGGTCATCGAGGTCATCATGTACTGGCTCGGCGAATACGCGTCGCCCGATGTCGGCGCGGCGTGGTCCAACATTGTGGGCTTCTTCCTCATGCACATTCTCGAGTCGTTCTTGAACGACAAGGTCGACCCGTTTGAGAGCTACCAAAACTCGATCATTAGCGCCGTCCAAGAAATCACCGCGTCCCACGACGAAGAGTCGGAGCGCACGTCCGCCAAAGCCGACCCCCCGATAGCCGGTATGAATGGTCCCACCCTCATGTAGCGCTTTGGACTAGTACGACATCAATACATGCCTCTGCACCATATAATACCGTCATGCTACAGTAGTACACTAGAGATGTGGTCTAGCTTGCCGCGCGGCGGCAGGGGTAGGGATCGTCGCTCCCGCCTTCAGTTGACGCCATCGTACATGTAGCGCGCTGTCAGCGAGCACAAATGCGAGATGTCCCGGCGTTGCATGTATCCCGCCCGCACAACTATCGACTCTGCCACCGACATACCAGTATGATCGGAGAGACTTCTGTCGAACTCGATTAAAGGGAACATGGAACCCCGCATTTCGAAGCATAAAATGACTAGCCGATACTGAGGCGCTTGCTCGAACCGCGGCGATTGATCGGCGGGGGGTCGTTGGGCCCGACGGTGTTGATGTACAATGCTGGGTTGAGCCGCTCGTTCGCACGGTGCAGCATCGCACACATGTCAATGGACGCGGCCAGCGTGAGCTGCGCGTAGCCGTCGCTGGCTTGCGCGTCGAGCGCGCCAGGCATGCGCGTGAGCTGCGCATGCACCGCGCCGAGAAGCCGATACCGCTGTGCTTTCTCGCGCACGCGGCTTCTTGGTGCGTCCTTCTCCAAGCCCTGGAGGCACTCGAGCAGGTACGGATAAAAGTCCTCCTACACACAAATGTATCGATGAGCCCGTTCGTTACTTATTCGACGGGAACGACCTCAAGCGCGCGGAACCGGCGGCGCAGCGACACTTGGTACTCGGCAAGCACTTGGTCGATGATGGCGAGGCGCAGTGCGATTTCAAATTTCGGGTACGGGTACGGCAACGTCGGGTACGGCCGCTTTGTCTCTTCCGGAACCTCTGGCTTCTTGGAGCGCCGGCGACCTCCCGGTGGCTTCTTGTCCCGTTTCTGGGCGATCTCGGGCTCGGGCAGCACGACCGGTGGCGGCTCCACGAGCTCGAAGTCGGACCACATGCGCAGCAGCTTGCGTCGGCGATACGCGGTGATCGCCACGTGCTGGCGCCAAAACGTTTGGACAAGGGTCACTTTTCGCGTAAAGATGCGAAGTCCGTAAAAGACTTTGAGCGCAACCGTCTTGATTTTGACGCTTTCGCGAAGCCAGAGCTGAAGCATCGTCGCGGCATTCGAGAGCGCGAGATGCTGCTGCGTCAGATGGCGCCAGTGCCGCGCACAGCGGCGCACCGTGGCCTGAAGCGCGGCCGCCGCCCAGCGCATCTTGACTCCGCGCAAAATGAACTGCGCGGCGGCCGCGACCAATAGCGGTGCAAGGACTTGACGCAAGGACGCTTGTAGCAAGGTGTGGTGCTTGGCGCGGGCGCGTACTTCGCGCCGATAGGCTGTCGTCTGCGCTTCAACATGATCCGAATATTCTTGGAGCCGGCGTTCGCGGTTGATAACGCAGTCTTCTTCGCGCTGCTCCCGAAGTAGCCGCCACTCGTCGTGGCGCGCCCGTAGCAGCTGCATTCAATGACGTACGATGATTCTATATCGAGTAGTGCAGTGAGTACCTCGGGCTGGACCGCCGCTTGTTCGTTGAACGTCAACACGCAGGATGGCGACCGCCGCTCATCGTGCAGCTTGCGTACATGTGCCGCGTGGATGGCTTCGACGTGGGCGTATACGTCGCCGACGTGGTCGCCGAGGATTGGAATGAGCTTGGCCAACATCGGCTCGCTGTCCGAGGTCGGCGGCGGCGGCGCGTCACGGAGCGGGGGGATGTGATTGGCTTTTCGCGTTGGTGACGCCCGGCGCGGCACCGGACGGTACGGGAGCGGTACGAGCCGCGCTGGCGATGGCGGGCGGTCGTCGAGCTCGGGGACAGTGTCGTCACTGCGGTGCCGCCATGGACTTGTGACCTTGGGAACCGTAAACACTAGCAGTCGATGACATAATACACTTTGTCAAAGCCGGAGCGCACCGAGGAGGTCGTCGTCGTCCGCGACCTCAAGGCGGCCGTGCGGCGTCTCGGGCCGTGGCACCAAGGCGTGCATAAATAAAATTGTAAAAAACTAAGTCACTACCAAACGACGCCCGTTTCACGACAGTTTCATTTCGGTTTCACGCACAAGAAAAAGTTTGGAAAAAAGGTTTTCGTACTAGTGAGTTACTAGTTAATGCTTGCTACTGTATTTCCTACTTGGGGTCGGCAGGCTTGGCATGACCCTCGGCTTTCGCATCTTCGTGGTGGCAGTCCTTGGTGTGTGTATGCTCCTTGGTAGGCGTCGCGGCCGGCTCGGGCGACGGTTCCTTCTTGGCTTCTTTCGGCGCTTCCTTGGCCGCCTCCTTCGGTGCTTCCTTCGCAGCTTCCTTGGGTGCTTCCTTCGCAGCTTCCTTTGCAGCTTCCGTTGCGGCTTCCTTCGGGGCTTCCTTTGCAGCCTCCTTCGGGGCTTCCTTCGGGGCTTCCTTCGCGCTCTCTGTGGCAGCTGCTTTCGGGGCTTCCTTCGCGCTCTCTGTAGCAGCCGCTTTGGGGGCTTCCTTGGGGGCTTCCTTCGCAGCTTCTTTCGGGGCATCTTTGGCGGCTTCTTTGGGGGCTTCCTTGGCCTCCTTGGGGGCTTCCTTCTCTTCCTTCTTGGGTTCATCCTTGCCTTCCCAGAGCGACTTGAGCTGCTTGAACTTGTCTGCGTCGTCGCAGCTGCTGCCCATAATCTCCTTGGACTTGGCAAACTTGGCCGGGTCGTACGCAGCGTTTTCAACCGAAGCAGAGGCGCCCATGATGATGCTAGTAGAGCTTGTTGCTGGTCGATGAAATCGGATTCTGATGCTGCGACGGCCCGCGATTCCAGTCGGCGGTTGCTGCTAATCATAGACGGGGCTGGAAATAGCCAACCGCCAAGGAGTTTCGCGTGCTTTGGATTTGTTTTAAACCTAGTGTATCCATTATCGTTGAAAACACACGACAATGTGTTTTAAACACGCTGAGACCGGGCGGCATCTATTTATAGCGATGGTGCGCCCCGAAGAGCGCGAGCGCCGCGCGTACAAGGACGCACACGCCGCGGCGTTTGCGAAAACGCGGCACTTTCCCGCGCTCTCGCAGCTGCAAGCATCAGTTGAGAATGTCATTTTGCTGCAAGACTGCACGCCCGTGACCGCGGTCGTGACGCCGCGCGCGTCACCCGCCCATAGCCGCCTCCACGCCCCCGACGCGGTGCGAGGCTGCGTCCATCATATTGACCTGATACTAGTGTCGACTAGTTTGATCAAATTTTTGAAAACCAAGTGCCGATGCTGACAGCCTTTCGACAAGCCGTGCTGTGCAAGCACTCGAACGCCCGGGACGAGCGGCATGAATCGCCACCACCGACGACCAGTGGCTTTATCAAACCCCCCAAGGTGATTGTTGACAGGAAGAGCTAAAGTTGACTGAAATCGAGTAGGCGCCGTTTGTGACCAAGAGCGCGGCGGATGCCAAAGCGGCCATTCGCCATCCGTGCGAGTACGACTACCCGACGGGACTGCACACGCATCGGGAGCGCGTGCCCAATCGCCACGACCTCTCGCTGCAGGTGGACATGTAGGATTGTGAGCAAAATGGAACATGCATTTTGCATAGGAGGACATGCGACGGAGAGCGGGTCACGTGTGGCGACCCTCGAATGCAACGACGGCGAAAAAGTCGATTGAAGTCGACTATTACGTCAACTCTGCGTTGCCGACGGACCCCTTGATTGATCGAAAAACCATCAAAGCCATTGTGGCGCGCAACCCCGTCGTACAACGCCGTCCAAAGCTATAGCTATCGCGGTAGTCGCTACATTTAACACACGGTCGTTTTGGTGCTTGCTTTCACAGTGTCGGCGACGACCATGGGCATGGCGTGGAAGGCAAAGCTATGTATGGAACCCATCTAACACATTTACCAAACGAGCGGTGCCCACAAGAAGTGGGCTACTCGTTGCGCCTACAAACGTTGCTTCGTGTCGCCTTCCTAGTGGCCGTAGTGGTGGGCTAACGATACTCGTAGCCATTAGCGAGAGAGTCGGGTTTGTTGTTACGACAAGACTGAGCATGCAACGAATCCTAGATTCAATAGCGACCACCTCGTGAGTTCAACCGATTAACATGCAAGCCACAAAAAATAGTCGTTGATTTCTCAGCCACTACACCCATGAATGCACATCGTCGCTGCGCCGCCAGTGCTGCAAGAGGCGCTACATCGTCATTGATACGGAGCCTGCATGGGATGAGGCTACCTCTTCGCCAATCGCAATGGCACTGCGCAGCTCAGGCGAGTATGCGGTTTCTGGCCACCATGAGTTTTGAACCACGTCGTCCCGTGTCCACGAGCGTTTCCGACAGCCGACCGTCGTCGCCGTCAAGAACGGGTTGCACTCAAAGTAGAAATCCACACCGTACCAGTCCACCTGAAGAAAATGTTTACAGTGCCACGTGGACTATTTCAAATGAAATACCAGGTCGTGGCGGGCTTGGAGGCGATCAAACTGGTGCAGCACCTAGAGACTTGCTGTAAGCATCGAACCTGGTCATTGCCGTCTACCGTCGACAGGAACGGCTGGCCGTGCCACATGAAAGGCACGTAGTGCTGCGCCCCGGGGCCCGCAAGGGCATCTTGAAGTGCAACGACGTATTCAATGCAAGCGAGGGTGCTCTCAACAACCGCAGGAGCGAGCTGCGTAAATGCATCGAACGCGTGGATCTTCTCTGCAAAGATACGAGCCGACCTATCTCTATATATCACGCGCCTAGCGAGCGCTCGGACACGTACGTATACAAGGTCGAACAGGCGTCGACTTTGGCAAGAAAGCATGCAAGCACCTTTTCATATTGCAAGATGGACGCAATGACGTCGGCTTCAACCGGTGTCAGCGTGCGTGGTCGCTCGGGAGGCAAGTCCTCGGGTCGTGGGGCGCGTCGTCGAAGCAGTGGTTCGCTTCGTGTCACCGAGATACTCGTCGAGCATTGCGTGTGAATCGGAGGAACAGTCCATTTGGGTTTCATCGTGTGGGATCGCATGGCCTCGGAGAAGCGGTCGACTTCGTCTTGGACGGGCACCGGCGTGAGCCATCGCGTCGTGACGTGTTCGAGCATTGACTTTGGGGTTTCGAGGCGCGTGACACCGGGGCGGCGAAGGTAGCGACCTTGCACGCGCACGACTTTTTCCCGCGCTCCGTGGTCGTATTGCAGATCGTACAGCGGTGGCTTCGTTGCGTGGATGTACAGCACCTACCATTGATTGTCATCCTGTACCCAGACGCGCGTCCTACGTGGGCTCGCGCCCAGACATCCTGGACCTCTGGCACAGCATAAAGGTGCTGACTTGACTTGCGGAAGCACGACTCGATGGCCTCCCCCGCCTATCACAGTTGGGACCTTATAGGTTGGACGCAACAACATACCTGATACGGCGACAACGCACGCTTGTTGGCAAAGTGCACGTCGAGTTCGGCGCCGCACCCGCGACGTAAGAGCGCCCGCGTCTTCTTTGGAACGTCTTGTAAAACCTTCGTACTCAACGCATCTGGGTCAATGACTGCGGGCTGCTGTGGGACCGGTGTATTGCCTCGAATGTACACTTCCTACGAAAAACATGAGCAAACGTTGTTTTTGTCGGACCGTACAGGGGCAATGGAGAGAGGCACGGACGGCATTGTATGCTTGGCGCACTCGAACACATGACTGTCGACGTGCGCCAAAGCAAGGGTGCACGCCTTCTCGAGACGGTCATAGTGCTCGGGCTGTCGGCGCAAGACGGTGAGGGCGCAGGCCGTCGCCCACATGCCGGGGGCAACCCCGGGGGGCACGGGGGGGATCGCACCATAGAGACAATCGGAGAGTGCGTCCGTGAGCTTCCAGCGTCCGTCACTTTGCTGGAGCAAGAGCAACACGTCGAGGGTGTCATCGGGCGGTGTGCGGCGCGGCGGCGGCGTCGCTGGTTTGGCATAAACGCTCTCGAGAAGAAACTTCTTGTTGCCGATAGAGAGGTGACCGGCTGCAAGCGCGGCCTTGGACGGGCGTGACTGAACGAGCGCTTCATAGAACGTGTCGAGTGTATTAGGCGTCCCCGGTCCCCGGTGCGTCGTCATTTCTCAGTTCGAAAACCTTCGGTTACACGAGGGGCACAGCTATCCCGAGGCATCCGGATACCATGTATTATCTGGCTTCTCAATGTATCAGGATTCCGGATACAGATGACATGGGTCAATGAGCATGAGAATCTCATGCTCATCGACTTGATCATCTGATGATCAAGTCGACCCACTGTGCAATTTGTATCAAGTCGCGATCGAGCAACTGTGCCGTCTTTGGACTTTTGAAGTACACATCACTTTTCATTTTCATTGCATCACCCACTTCGTCATGTCCGAACTATCATCGCTCATATCCTGTGCCATCAGCGCTGGTTTTGCTACATCCTTTATCCTCTACAGCTTAATCTCGGCTTTGGCAAAGCCGACCTCAGACAAATACCAGGACGTGGAAAACCCCAGTGCCTTCCACCCGTGGACCAAGTACGACGAACTTACGGCCCCGTACCGAGACAAGCGAGCGCGCACGTCTAAAGGTGGCCTCCTACCCGCCGAGCACAAGAACCCTGTCGCTGCGACCCTCAACTTGCTGGCGGACTGCTTGGAGGTGTATTTGACCGAGATTGACGGTCCGACGCACCCGCCGCAGTTTGTCCGTGCTTCGCTCGTCGTTTTGGACCACTGCGCGTTAACACCAAGCGATGCGGCGATCGT
>NW_008246168.1:154381-160961 GCF_000281045.1 Saprolegnia diclina VS20
TCGAGAGGAGACGAGATGTAGAAAGCATAGCGCATGTATAAGTATAGGTAGTTAAGCAGCTCTAAGATTCTCTATCGATGACCTTCTTGCGCATTTACTCCTCGTAGCCGTCAAGGTCCGAGTCCGAGTAGTACTCGCCACGCTTCTCGGCGTCCTTCTTGGCCTTGAGCTTGGCCTTGAGCTCCTTGCGGGTGAGCTTTCGCTTGACCTTGGTGACGACCTTGTTACCGAAGGCGTCGACCGACTCCTCGGCGTCGATCTGCTCGATCTTGGTCTTGTCTTCGGCGACCTGGCCCTCGATCGAGAGCTGACCGGCGACGACGTTCCACGTCTCGATGGCGAGCGCGTCCGTGAATTCGCGGTTGTGCGAAATCATCACGACACCACCGCCGAACTCCTTGATGGCACCGGCAAGGGCACCGAGCGAGTCGCGATCCAAGAAGTTGGTCGGTTCATCGAGCACAAGGATGTGCGGGTTGAGCCACATGGCAGCGGCGAGGACGACCTTGACCTTCTGGCCACCCGAGAGACCGCGCATGCGCGAGTGCGTACCGAACTCGGCGCCGAGGCCGAAGTTGTCGAGGTGCTTCTGGACAGCGAGGGCCGTGACGGGGCGGGCCTGCATGTTGGCGCGGGCGGCTTCGCGATCATCGGCGATCTGGAGGATCTTGTCGAAGCCCCACTTCTCGAGCTTCTCACGCGGGATCCACGAGTTCTCCGTATCGGGGAGCTTCATCCACTTGACCTCGTACTCGAACGACTTCTTGAGCTTGCGGCGGTTCTCGATCGACTCGAAGACGCGCTTCTCGCCCTCCCAGTTGACGGGCTTGGAAAGGAGCTCCTTCTCTTCCGGGGTCAGCTTACGCGTCTCCTTGGCCATGAGTTCCTTGTCCTCGCCGGACTGGAAGCGCCACTGGATGTACTGGTTGGCCGAGATGTCCAAGTGCTGCTCAATGTGGTGGAACGCGTGCTGGGCCACGTACGCAAAGCGCATCGCCGGGTGCTTCCACACCGAACCCTGGGTGGGCTCGGTTTCACCCGTGAGCATCTTGATCATGGTCGACTTGCCGGCACCGTTGGGGCCGATGACAGCGATACGCGACGAGAGCGCGCACGTGATCGAGATGTTGTTGATCGACGGCTTGGCGCAGCCCGGGTACGTGTACGAGCAGTCGGTCAAACGAATGATCGGCTTACCCTTGTTCTTGATGTCGGCGAGGAAACCCGGCTCCGGGAACTTGAACGCGATCGTGGCCGCGTCAAGGTCATAGTAGGCCTTGGCCTCCGGGCGGAGCTCGACGAACTTGGACATGTTGCCGACGTACGTCTTGAGCTTGCGGTTCTTCTCGTAGTGGATGATGTTGGTGCAGACGTTGTCGAGGAAGCCCGAGTCGTGCGACACAATGAGCGACGTGATCGTCGTCATCGACGTGAGGTAGTTCTCGAGCCACGCGACGTTGGCGACATCCAAGTGGTTGGTCGGTTCATCGAGGAGGAGGATGTCGGCCTTCTGGAGCATGGCGCGAGCGAGTTCGAGCTTCATCTTCCAGCCACCCGAGAGCGACCCGACGGCCTGCGCCTGCATGGCGTCCGTGAAGCCGACCGACGAGAGCGTGTCGGTGACTTCCTTGCGGGGCATGTCCTTGAAGTCCGGATCGTTGAGGACAAAGTCGACGACCGAGAGGTCGGCTTCCTCGGCCTGGAGGTTGTGCTCGACGTACACCGTCTTGAGCTCGTCCTTGGACGGGAAGCCCTCGAGCTGGCCGTTGGCAATGGCGCGCATGAGCGTCGACTTGCCGCAACCGTTGGGGCCGCAAAGACCGTAGCGGTGACCCTTCTTGAGGTTCATGCGGGCGTTGTTGAGGAGGATCATACCACCGTACGCGAGCGAGAACTCGCAGTCGCAGAGGTCCTCACCAACATCGTCCTGGACGACGTCGTCGGCGACCTTGACCTTGTTGTCCTTGTAGCACTTCTCGCGGAAGGCCTTGGTCACGTGCGGGATGTCGGCATCCTTCATGAACGCACCGAAGTACGGGCGCACCGACTGCGACCACTCATCCGGCTTGAAGTTGCGGGCGACCGTGAGGTAGAGACCGCAGCCAGCGACAAAGTTGAGCGTGGCGTCGTCGATCGTGGCCTTCTTGCCGTTGGCATCGCCAGCGAGCGAGAACTTGAGGGCCTCCAGGATCGAGGAGAACTCGACCTTGGTCTCGTCTTCCGAGAGCTCGACCGAACCGGCGGCCATGAAGAGCGTCTCGTGGGCGCGCTTGCACACGTCACGGCACTCGGGGTCGGCGACCGACTCGATAATGCGCTTGAGCGTCGGGAGGACCTTAGGCGTGAAAAGCATGGCCTCAGCCGGGTCTTCGACGAGCTTGCACATGTTGTCAATGATGACAGCAGTCTGGCGCTTGACCGACGTCTTGTTCTCGTTCAGACCACGCACGAGGAGCGGCTCCATGATGGCGAGGGCCGGGGCCTCGACCGTCTTGACAAACGTCGTCGACGCGAGCTTGTGCACGCACTCGGAGACTTCAGCCGGGTTGGCAATGCACGAGATGAGCGCGGGGATGAAGGGCTCGATATCGGCGTTCGACGCCGTACCGCAGGCCTTGATCATGAGGGCGTGGGCGGCCTTCTTGACTTCGGGGCGCGTGTCCCAGATCTGCTCCGAGGCGTTCGGCATGATGTCGGGCAAGCAGCGCGAGAGCTGGACGGGGTGGAGCTCGGCGAGGTCGTTGATCAAGTTGAGCGCACCTTCCTTCGTCTGCCACTTCTTGGTGCGGTCAAGGCCCGAGAAGATCTGCGGGAGGAGCACACGGAGCGCGTTGTGGTTGGCGGCCTGGACGATGGCCTTGGCGGCGGCGGCAGCCGGCGCACGGACCTGCATCTTCTTGTCCGTGTACAAGTCGAGGAGAGCGCCGAGGAGGGGCGCGAGGTAGGGCTCGACGCGCGCTTCCTTGTTCTCCGCGATGGCGGCAATGACGGCGCACACGATCTGGCGCGTGTTGGCGTCGTTGTCGGCCAAAGCGGCAGCCAACTGCTGCGCGGCGGCGTTGAGGTCAAGCTCCTTGTTGTTCAAGACAAGGGCGGCGACCTGCGACGCGGCGACCGAGGCGTTCTCGGCGCCGGCACCGAAGGCCTGCTTGAGCGCTTCCGTGAAGTGTTGGCTGGCCATTGTTCTTTGAGGCGAAAGCAAAAGTGAGCGCGGTAGCGTGCACGCTCGCCACGGGCTTGTTGGCCAGTCAATCACACCTGCCCAATCCTCGGGCAGCAAGTGCAGATTGCCCTTTCTACTCGGCTTGAGTATGGCGGTGTCGCCACGACCGACTCTCGGAAACCTCTCATTTCGCATATCCTCTGTCGTATGGTCTGGCCACGTCCGTGCATCGTCACGTGTACTGTCTGTCAAAACCTTTGAGAATGCATATCCGACGAGATACGATAGCAAACATTGGCAGGAGGTCCTGCGGCGGCTGGTCGGCGAGGATCTACGAAGTTCGAGTTGGCCGCGTCGCGCGTGTGACCAACTTGGCGCACAGGCGAAGTTCGAAGCTCACATCGCCAATGAAACGCTGCGAAAAAGGACTGGATTGTGGGTGAATTGGCGGCGTTTCGAAATTCGCCTCGGTTGGTTGGACGCCGTCGATCCAAGCAGATTCGACGTCGCTTGGTCTTTGTATGGGAGAGGTCACGCGGATCACATGCGATCTTTCTGCAAAATGGCGCTGGAAGATGTGATTGGCATGCGCAAAAGTCTCTGCAGCATGGCAAACAAGGCGACCCTCCGATGACGACGACGGTGATGTCGCGCGCCGCTACTGCTTGCACGGCCTGAGAATGCGACCTGCGACCAGTGCTTTTTGGAACGCAAGCGCACTGTAACAGAGTAGCAAGATCAAGCACTGGCCGCGCATGTTGTTGAGCCAACAGAAGTATCGGAGACGTGAGTATCCTGCGCCTGCGAAAGGTCCCTGGATCATCATCTCGGCCGGAGAAGCATCGCCATGGCGCTGGCTGCTTCGAACTTCGGTCGCCCCTCGTTTTTACTGACGGTTTCAAGTGGCCAATCATGCGCCGGAACGTAGCGGATCTGAAACGGTCTTGGCCAATCACCGAGGATGCTTCGTTTAGGATCAATTTACTTAATTTAGGTTGGCCAGGATATCCGCCCACCGGGAAAAAACCCGCCCGCAGCAACGGAGTGCAAGGTTGATGACGCCCGTGCCACGACGAAGCTTGCTGGCGTCGGCGCGGACGACGGCCACCAGCGCATTACATGTAGGGTGTCGCTGGTAGTAGCACTCCCGAGCGAGACCTTGCAGTAGGTGGAGGTGGCATGGGTGTTGGCCAGCCTTTCGAAGTCGTAGTATCTTTGGATCAAGAAGCAGAAGAGCGAGGATCGCTTGCCCGTGCCGACGCTCCACCAGCCTGGCGAGATGCACGAGCGCAGCATGCGACGCCTTCGCTGTAGAGCTATTGTTGTGCTGATCATGCTGTGACAGGCTCGTTGGTGCGCTTGCGATCTAGTCGTTGACTGTATGGCAGTGTGCAGAGCTGGAACGAGTAGTTGTAGTTACTCGTACTAAACCAAGTCGGTCGAGCTCACGCAAGCATGTGAGCACTCCAGTATACCATGCCCAAGCCAGGATGAGTAGTCCTCCTCGACGTGACCGGATCAAGCAAGTCGCGTTTGCAGCGGTCGACATGGAAACGAAGCGCAGATCCGTTCGAACCAACTCCAGAAGCCATGTCGTCGCCTACATAAGGCCATTCCCACACTTGTGTCTTTCGCATGCTGTAGTCATCTCGTGTCGACGCAGATTCCTCCTCGGTGGGCACACAGTACGTCCAACACACGGTCGTTCTTGAAGGCTTGACGCCGGCGAATGACCGCGGTCTGGTTGTACCAGGTGAAATCTCCTCATCTTACGTGGCGACACCACAAGCGCACGTCGGATGACCCGGATGATCCGCGAGCATGGTGGGCCTTCTTCTATTCTCAAATGCATCCACACCAGCTTCTGGCCCTATGCCATCGAGCCGTGTAGACGTTGAAATTGCGCTGCCCTGCGCTGTGCTACGCACTACGTGGCCGTACATTTATGCCACTGGAGCATCATCTCGCGCGATCTCGCTCGGGCATGCAGAAGCCACCGTTCGACGACGTGAGAAACGACTTCGACGCCTGTCGCTACAAGTACTGCCGTCAACGACTCTCGTCCGAGGTCCTGTTGCCTGCTCACCGTAGCAGACGCCACTCTGATCCGAGCGTCTTTGAACATGGCGCATGGGTTTCGTCCGACGTGTGGGCATACGCATCCAACATCTCCTCCAGCGCAGAGTACGACGCAGTCGCCTTCGTTTCCATTCGAAGGACGGCCTTTGTGTTGCGAGAAAGAAGCGTGTCGCCTGCCGACGCCGTGTATCCAAATAGAAGCAGCAAGCCCCGTCGCAGCCCACAGCGCAGCTTCTCTTGGGTCATGCTTTCGCCTCGAAAGTGGGACGGGAGCAGTGAGTCACACGCTGGACGTACCTATTCCAGGCCCACGACCGATTCACTGGCTGCGGAGGGTTACGGCCAGATTGGTCGCGATGCTCTTCGCTGCATGGTTCGTGCTCCGACGACCTTGCTTTGTCCACGACGTGGCAAGCCGATGGGCCAGAGATCGATGCTTCCGCAGCGCGGGCGCGCGCCATTCGATTGTTTGCGCTGGCGCTGTTCTAAACACATGTGTTTGCAACAACCCATGGATACAAACGTCGACACGGATGTTTTGAACACACGATCTTACGTGTTGGATACGCCGATGAGTGCGATCTCCATATATAATATTTCACGGGTTGTAAGTATACATAAAGTTCGTTTCGCATGTAAGGCACCTATTCTAAAACACAATATATGCAATGACAAAGGTTATCATGGCGGCTGAGGCCAGGAGATCTTTGAGCTCTGGGTCATTTTCCAACTTGCGACCGACCGAAGAAGCCGCCGATCAAGACGCTTGGACACGATGGCCCCTTCCCCGACGACCATCGCCGCCAACCTCAGCGAGGCCCTCAAGCAGGCCTTCGGGACGACCCCCGAGAACATGGCGGTCGCGGCCGACCATGTGGCCGAGCTCGCCGCCGGCGCCAAGGACGTCGGCAGCTTGACGGCCCTCCTTAATGAGGGGCTGACCTCGACGGATGCGAACCATCGGCAGAGCGCATGCGTCGTCGTCAAGACGATCGCCGAGAAGAAGGTCGCTCGCCTGGAGCCGTACGTGACCCCGGTGCTTGGGCACGTCCTCGACTTGTACACGGACAAGAAGATGCAGGTCCGCGGCCCCGCGGCCGAGGCCGCCAAGGCGATCGTGCATGCGACGAACCGGAACGCGATCCGTGTGCTCCTCCCACAGATCTTTGGCGGCATGGACCGTACGAAGAAGTGGCAGACCAAGGCCGGCGCGTTGGATCTGATCAACGAACTCGCCGAGCTCCACCCCGTCCAGGTCTCGCGCTGCCTCCCCGACATCATCCCGAACGCCACCGAGCAAATGTGGGACACGCGCCCCGAAGTCAAGAAGGCCGCCCA
>NW_008246168.1:163289-174381 GCF_000281045.1 Saprolegnia diclina VS20
GGTCAGCTCTCGATCGACGGCCAAGTCCCGGAAGACAAGACCAAGATTGAGCAGATTGACGCGGAAGAGTCGGTCGACGCATTTGGTAACAAGGTCGTCACCAAGGTCAAGCGAAAGCTCACCCGCAAAGAGCTCAAGGCCAAGCTCAAGGCCAAGAAGGACGCCGAGAAGCGTGGCGAACACTTCAGCGACAGCGACTTGGACGGCCTCGAGGACTAAAACCCAAGCATAATCTATTTGACACACTGCTATCGTGAAAATTGTTGCCACCTTACTTACATACATGCACAATGCATTAGATCAGTTTAAGTATCGAAGAAAGCATAGTTTTCTCTTTATGACACGTCTGCAGCTGCAGAAACGTCGCCTGCACAGTTTGGCTCTTACGAGGAGCGAATGTGGTCGGCAATATCATCCATGGCCATCGCGAGCGCATCCGTCGTGGCAATAATCCAAGGGTTGCCGTGCAACGCATTGGCGAGTTGCGTTACGGGCGCGCGGCAACCTTCGCCGAACCCAAGACAAAATGACCGGAGACCGAGACGTTCGTAATCGGCCCACAGCGCCGCGCCAAGGGCAGCGCCGTCGTCCTTGTTCCTCGGCGCATCTGCCGTGAAGAAAATGATCACAGGGGCGCGGCTCGTCTGGTTGAGTACGTTGCGGGAAAAGATGGCGCTGGCCTCCTTCATCCCGCTCGAGTAGTAGTTGAATATGCTGCCACAGCGAGAAAAGTTGACGCCCTTCATGGCTTCGACTGGTTGGCACTCGTACTCGACACCACCACGATAGGCAAACGTAGCAATTGAGATGACGTCGTTGGGCGAAAGCTTCTTGATGCAGGCGCGGACACTGGCCAAGAGGGCGACCCACGATGCTTCCGATGCGCTGGACGAACTGAGCACGAACAGGACGTGCTGTGAGGAGCCCGTGACGACGTGCCCGCAGTTGAATTCATGACCACCGGCCGTGTTGCGGCCTGTCACCGGTGTGTGGCCGGCTCCCAGAATGCAGTACGCGGGCGCATCACTATGGCTCGGGGCAGGGCATTGATGCGGACACAGCTCAAAGGCATTGCGGTCGGCGCGGTCTTCGACAGCGTCCTCCCAGCCGATTTCGGCCAAGTACGCTGCGTGGAGGTACGAGTCCATTGCATGACCTTGCGCGTTGGTGTGCGTCGAATGGGTGCGCCCAGCCGTCGGGTTGGCTTCGCACTCTTCCTTGGACTTGTATTGGCACCGAAGCAAATGTCCGTGGCCTCGCCCAAGCTCCTTGCAGAGCAGCGGGCACATCTCGGGCGCGCACGAGTCTCCGACGCAGTACGTGCGATCGCTAATCTTCAAGCGGCCGCTGGCTAACGACGCAAACGCGGCTTGCACCATGTTACCATGCGTCGTCTTGTGTCGATTAGCGTGCCCCATCGGAAGTTCACAGATGTAGTTGCAGCTCGGGCACTTTTCTTGACACGAGTGCAACTCGGCAGTGCACTTGTGCCCACCGCCGTGGTTGCGCACGCCAGGCTCCAATACAACATTGCACGCGTTGCGCTCGCCGACCACGTGTCGAACGTCGTACTCGAATTGGCTCTCTTTCCCGACGAAAGTGCCGCGCTGTGGCTCGGACCGGTGGTAGCAAAACCCCGGCACCTCGCATTCGTGGCCGCAGACGTGGCTGTTTCCGCACTGATGATGCTCGGCCTCGTGAAAATGGCTCTGCCCGATGCAAATGCCGCCCTTGAAGCAGTTTGGCATGTCGCATGGCTGGCAGCAGAACGTTGCACCGCACTCGTGTCGGTCGTGGTTTTCGTCGAAACCAAGACTGCAAAATGCAGTGCAGCTAGGCGCTTCGCAGCGGTGGGGACACAAGTGCGCCTTCACCGCGCACCGGTGGCTCCCTGCATGGTCCACAGGCAGTTGGCACTTGACGTCGCACTTGCGACTGCCCTGCAAACCGCATATCTTTTGGCACGTGTGACCAGCCGTCGCGCAGTTGCAATGTCCTTCGTGGCCAGCCATCAGCGCACACGGTGCAGACCGTGCGTCGTTCAACGCGGGGCAGTGCGCGCAAAATTGCGGACACTTGTGGTCCGTGCCGCAACTGTGTGTTGCGCTCGCGTTGGGCTTCGTTGCATGCTGACTCATCTGCACGCATAGAAGGTGACACTCGCTGCAGTTGGCTTTGCACGGCGCTGCGAGATTCTGGAAGTCGCACTTCGAGCTCTCGAAGCCCTCGAGCTCCGGGCGGTTGTTGATCGAAAGCTTTTGGTACCAGCAGAAAACGCGATGTTCCCGCAGCCAGACAGCAAACTGCCAGTAGGTGATGAATTTCGCATCGAGCTCCTTGGTTCGTTGCTTGTCACCGAGAAAGCTCTTGCGCTGAACGTCCAGGCACAACTGCATGGCACGTAGCGGCTCCTTGCCGGTCAATGGAAACACAATCTCGTCGAGTGCCAAGACCTGCTTCGGGTCCATGTCGATCGTCACGCCTTCCTCAGTGCAGTAGACCTCGCGGAGCCGCTCTGGGGTCTGTTCTAAGGGCGCTAAGTCGCCAAGCCGTCCGCCAGTATTCGGCACCTTGCCATTGGCCAAGGCAGCTGTCACCTTGTTGTGCCACTGGCGCGCCTTTTGGTCTTTCACGACGCTCTTCATCGACGTCCAGTCCAGCGTTTTGATCTTTGCGAGCAGAAGCGTGAGACAATCGTGGTAGTCGCGTCCTGACTCGTAGCGCAATGCACCGTGCATCATGAACTTGTACATCTGCGTGAGCGCGCTGTAGTACTTGCGGTTCGTATTGCCGGGGCTCAGGACGCTCTTTGGGTCACCGACGTACATGGTGGCAGCAAAGTCGTTGCCAGCGTTTCGAACGCTTGCAAGTTTTCTCCCGAGCTCGGCCTTGACGGTCTGCATGTCCGGCGGGTTGACGTCACGAACGTTGAGGAGAAGCGCACCTTTGAAGGCGGGGTCGTAATCCTTAATGAGCGACGCACCTTGCTGTATGCTGGTTAGCATGTTATCGAGGTCGCGATCGAAACGCGTTTCGAGACGGAAGACTGTGCAGCGCGAGACGGCCGCGTTCAAGATAGAGAGAAGGACGTCCTCTTGCATCGTGCGCTCGAAAGACCCGAGACCCTCGAAGTCCATCACAACAAGCAGCTCGTCACCGAGGACACGGTACGTTAGCCACGCACCGTCCGTGCAGCGAGCCCCCGATACGGCGAACGACGACCCCGAAAAATGGTTAAGAAAGTAGCTCTTGCCCGTCGACTGTTTGCCCATGACTGAGATGACGGACACCTTGCCGGGCCAATGGCGAAGAACTGTCGAAATGAGGCCGAAATGCATGTGCTGCGCAATCTCGACCGTCGATGCGGCCGGAAACTCCATGCGCTTGCCGTGGCGCAGTGGCTCCAGTCGGTTGTTGATGGCGCGGGCGACTTGAATTGGCACCATCGCGAGCAGCTCCAAAAACCAGCGCACGAGCGGCACGCGGGCGCGAGGAATGCGCTGGACAGCTTTAGGGTCATCACGCGGATACGTGGTGCAGTCTTTGGCCAGCTGCAATGTGCGTAGCTCCTTCGCAAGGTCTTGCAGCTGCGTCATCGTATGGTCGAGTAGCGTCTTTAGCTGTGTTTCTTGGTGTATGTCCTTCGTCGCCACGTGAATGCAAAAGCTATTGGGTAGCAGAGATTGTGCTTTTTCTCCGTCGGCGTAAATCGTTGGTGACACGGGGAATTTTTCGAGCACGTGGAAGAGCGGTGTGAGCGCGTGCTGGTTCTGGGTGCGGTCGAGGTCCGTCTCGACTTCAGGGCTGTACATCCATTCGGTTTCGTCGAATTGCAGTGACACCTTGAACGCTCGCGTCTCCATCGACACTTGGTTCAAAAACACGAGCGTCGACGTGCCGTAGTACGCCATCGCAGTCGTCGTGTTCCAATCCCAGTCATCGTCCAGTGCCACCACCGTCGCAGCCCCAAACTCCATGCCGGACGACGTCATCAACGGTTCGACGCGCACCGCGTTCGATGCGCTATCTTTCGAGAGCACCAGCACGACGTTTGGATTCCACTTGAGCACGCGCTTCCCGCTCAAGTTGATGTCGTTTGAGATCGCTCGGGTCGTAAGTGAATACGTGCGCGCGCTGCTGTCGTGCTTGTCGTTTTCTACCACCAGTATGCGCGGTGCATCGGTCGTCCCACACAAGAGGAGGTGCTGGACGTTCGTGGGATTGAAGCTTGCGAGGTTGTAGTCCTTGAGCACTTTCATGCGCTCCCATGTTGCGTTGAGCTGGTACATGACGAGATTCGTGTCAGAGTGCAGCAGCGCCAGCCTACGCGTCGACGGGTCATAGTCCCCCCGAAGCACCGTTCGTTGCGACGTCTCGGTCTTGATGAGGCGAGCGAGCGCATCTTGCTGAAGGCGGTGCGTTTCGAGAGCCACGCCGCCCTGGGGGTGTCGGTAGACGACGAGCGCATTCGATTGTTCTATCGCGCAAACGACCACGTCGGCGCCCAGTGGGAGCTGAATGCGAAAGGCAGTCGCGTCCGGGTAGCGCGTCAAGTGCAGAAGCGTCGCACGCTTTTCACCATCCGCGAGCGTGTAGCGGGCGAACGACACCCCATACGTCTTGCTTCGTGCGGTAACAGTGCCGACAGCGAGTTGGGGTGCTGCCTCGTCATGGTACGCGTTGTGCTTGGCGAGGACGTCGCGAAACAACGTACGGACAAGCTTGGTGCGCGCTGTCTGGAGTCGTGCGCTCCAGTCCGTTGCTTGGAGCTGACGTTGGACCGTGTAGCCGACGTAGCTTTCCCCAAGCTCGTGAGCGAGCATGTTCTTCCACTTGGCCAACTCGGCATCAAGACGCTGGCGGTGAGGTGACGCAGACGTCCGTGACATGAATGCGCTTTGCGCCAAGTACGGTCGCTGCAGCGGCCGACCGCTGCGGGCGACGGGGTTGGAGCGGCGCAGAAACTCTTGGTACTCGCCGTCCATCAAGACAGCGACCGCGGGACGAAAGTCCAACCGCTTGGCAACGTCCGGCTCGAGCTCGCGGAGAATTCTGTCCATCGCCTTCATTGCATCGGTCTCGGATGCAATTGTCGCACCCGGTGCAACGCAAAAAAGCGTCGGAGCCAGCGCCAGCAGCTTGTTGTGAACGCGGTCGAGCGCCGTTTGGGCTACTGCCATGCATCGTTGGTGCTCCTGCAACTTGAGAGACTGTTCGGTCAGTTCCTGCGACGGGTACGCATGCCGTTCTTTAAGTACGGCCTTCATGAGCTCCAAGGGCAGCGACGGCGCGTGGAGGCGCTGCGTCACTTGCTGTGTCCAGAACCACGCTGCAAACTTGTTCGACCGCTCAAAATTCTGCGTCTTGTAGTTCGTGTCAAGGTAATGCGCTTCCGACGTCGTCATCGTGACGAACGACGAGTTGTTGTCGTGCAATGGTAGCAAAGACCCGAAGCCGCGGCTCTTGTCGTCGCTGGTCAGTGCCGTCGTCGACTCGAGTGGCTTGCATTCGGTCACGGCGTCCACAACCGTCGTTTCGTGCACTTGAAGGTCCGACATGAGCATCGAGTCGTCAGACTCAGAGGACACGACGTCTGCTGCGTTTTGGATGTGGCGCCACTCGCTATCGCCGAGGCAGTAGATAATTTTCGACGTAAGTGACGTGAGGAACCGCAGCGCAAAGGTGGTGCGCTCCGTAAGGTTTGGCGGCTCGTAGGCCGTGACCGGGAGCCAAGAAAAAAGAACGATATGACCCGTGCCGCGATCATGAATCGCGTACACACCGTCAGCAGTTGCAGTGGCCACCACGTCATCGGACCAAACCCCAAGTTTTAGGAGTTCGGTTCGAACGGCGGCTTGCAACCCGAAGCAGCCGATGACGTCCACATGCGCGTCGGTGTCCTCGTCCGGTGAAAGAAGATGCTGCAATGCGTCGACGACCGTTGTCGCGCCGCCGCTGAAGCCGAGGGACTGGAGCAGCGGAAGAACGCTATTCTCGACCAAGGTGGGCTGGAAGAGCGTTTGGTCGTGGTCGAGCACGACGTCGAAGTCAAGTAGCTGAACGCAGGTCGATGAAGCTGGTTTGATGGCCATAGTGCAGGTTGCAAAGTGAGGATTGCGATTCGTTTGGCCGGGCTTGATCAAAATTGTATCAACTTCGTGGTATCAACTGATCGTAGTTGATACAATTCGGTACCAACCAATCAGATCCATGTGATAAATTCACCAGCCAATGGAAGGCCGCCAGAAAAAGACAGACATGTTTTTGTCCCATCGTGCCTTTGCCGCCGTCCAAAGTCACAGCAAAAAGGTAAATCGACAGGTGAACCTTAACCACTGACCACGGTCCCGTGCATAGAGCATTCCGGCAGACAAGATGATCGGGGCCCTCGTGCATCCGCACGCAGCTGGGCGCCACTTGGACAACGCGGCGCGGGCTGCGCTGTCTTTCTGTCAAGAACCGACTTGATGGTTCCGACGTCAACGCCAATGGGAAAGAGAAGAAAGGGACAACACCTACGGGGCTCGAACCCCGCACCTCCCGCGTGTGAAGCAGGAATCCACGACAAAAGGTGGTCGACTGAGTGCCATCTGCATCTTGACAGTTTCAGCACGCTTCGCCATGCGACGCCGCCGCCGGATGGCTGCTCGCGTATTCTTCGAGTCGCTGGAGTGTCTTCTACATCACGCCCTACTTGTACTGTAGTTGAGAGAAAGGGCCGGAGCATCCGTATACAACTACTGTACTACTGGGTCCGGCGCTCTAATCTTATCGATTTGGTTTGTGATCGCCAGCGCAAGCAATTCCTACAAGCGCCACACGCGTGGACGATAGCCTTCGTCAAACCCGCGACATCAGACTAGAGACCAGTATGGTCATGGTCGGCCACCCAAAAGTGCGCCACAGTCGTCATTTGTACATATCGAACGTTTTGTTTAAAACACTCTGTCGGGTGGTCCGAGTACATGAGCCTGCGTACGACCTCGCGCGAGCTATGACTCGGCGAGTGGGGTCAACCAAGGGATGGATCTCTCCGTCCGCAGCTCACTCCCAACGACCAAGTGCTGGAGCCAACTCCCACGCATTCAGGCGTAGCGCTACGTATGCGAAGTCTTATCATGAAGCGGCAACAATATTCATCAAGCGCCATGGGACGGCAGTTTACAATATATTTATGGTCATGCCAGTTGCTCCGGCATCGTATCGAGCTTGGTGTAGGTAGCCGAACGACGTTTGCGCTCGGTACCAAGGTACCTCCAAAGACCAAACACGCCAATCATGCCAATCAGTAGCACCCAAAGGACGAGTGCATACGGGTTGGATGGCGCTGGAATCTGGCGCAGACGGAGACCAAGGCCGTCGACGACGTGGCTGTTGCGCTCCACGGCCTTCTGAAGCGTCTGCTGCATCTCGCGGAGCATCGCAAGCTCCTGTGTCTCGAGCTCGTCGTCCACCGTCTCGTGAAACCCCGCCGCTTGCTTGTGGTGCGCCGCGTCGATGACGCGCTGTAGCTCGAGGATCTCGCTCTCCGTGTCTTTGAGAATGCCTCGGAGGTTGTGCAGCTTCAAATTGTCGTCATTTTCGCTCGCGTCGCCAAACCGCCACCCTGGAAGCAGCGCCTCGAGCTCGGTCGGGTCGGCATACGGCACAAAGTGCAGCTGGTTGCACGCGGCAAAGTCCTCGTCGGCGTCCGTCGTCGAGATGTTGACAAAGGCGAAAAACTGCTCCCGCGAGCGAACGCGGCCGCTGCCGTACGTGTGAATCTCCCGCGCGTCGACGTCACCGGTAAACGACTGCTGAAACATGAGCCGGAGCCGGTTGTACGCGACGGTTTCTTCGCGGTCGTGCTCGGCTTGCGTCACAAGGCGCGTGACGTTGTCCGTGAAGCTACATGCGTCCATGAGCCGACACAAAATCATCGCACGGATCTAGCTACCGGTGCTTGTGGCCATCGTCGGTCCAGTTGTGAAAGACGACGTTGCCATGCCGGCTTGGCGAGTAGAGATCGTACCCCCGCGTCCAGAGCTGGAACGCATGCAGTACCTCTTCGCCATAAAAGACCCAGTTCATGTACGGATCGACGGGCGCCCGGCGCCACGCATGGCTCTTCCCAAACGAAAAGCCGCCGGCCCACGCGACCGACAAGAGCGGACGCTCAAAATTTTGCGAGATGAGGATGCCCGAATAGTAGATGACGGCGTTTGCGGCCACGCGCGGCTTGTAGTTGCACACGTGGGAGCCGTAATCGCCATCAAACGTCGCGTTCGCCGAGAGGTGGTTGTAGCCAAAGGGGTAGTTGGAGAGCACAGCCATTTCGTTGTTGGTCGCGGCCCACTCGGCAATGACCAAGGTATCCCAGTGACGCGTAAACTGCACGTGCGCATCGACCATCATGCCAAACTCTTGGTCACCCAGGAGCGCGTGCAGCTGCGCGCGGGCAAGGGTCGGGCCTTTGGACGTTGCCGCCGACCGCACGTCGATCGTGATCTGCGATTTGAACTTGCACGGCTCGTTTGGCCACGTCTCGAGCGCGCGGACGCAGTAGGCGTCCACGCAGGCAATGTCGTCGTCCAGCGTCTGGTCTACAACGCCAAAGAAGACGTTTTCTGGGTGGACCGCGCGCGAATAGGCCGTCCACAGCGCAAAGCCGCACTTGAACCCATCGCGGTAGGACGCGACGCCGACAAAGATGTCGCGCTTGTCCGTGAGCCGAGGCGGCGGCGGGCGGAGGTGCGACAGGTCCTTGCGTAGAGGAGTGTGCTGCTCAGTGGTGTCGTAGATCGCCATGTACTCGACGCCGCGGACGTCGTACAAGAGTGTCTGCATAGTCTCGTTCGCAACTGAAAAAGTGCAATATCCACAGTCGCAACGCGTGTGATTGGCTCGTTTCTGCGACGATTGCCAACAAACAAGGCAAACTCGATCGCCTGTGGGCAAGGATACAGACCTTCGCAGCCTCTGTCTCACATGAGTGCACTCGTCCAGCAATATATGTATTGCTACGAAAAGAACAATGGCCGCTCCAGTCTCCAATATATATTTGTGCATTTGCCTCGCCGGCTACATTTACCGATCGAATTGCTGCCATGTCCACGAGCGTTGGTCACCCCGGCAAGCGTCGGGCTTGGTACGTACGGTACGCAGCGCACGCAAGGGTATCGGATGGGGTAAAGGAAGGCGGGATGCAGCTTGTCCCACAACGTCATTTCAGTATCGCGGAATGTCGCTAACAAATCGAATCAAAGACGCTCAAATAGGAAGAGGGGGGCGAAGCGTGCGAACTCGACGAGTGAGATGGCAAGTCCTCGGACGGGTGTGCGGCCGGTTGCACCAAGCCGACGACAACTGTGGTCTTCACCGTCCCGCATGGCGTACGTACGGACTTGTGATTGATAACGTTACACCATTACACATCTGATGCGTGGGTGCCGCAAGATTCAAACCGAAAATAGTGTTGGCGGTATCGATGAAAGGTGTGCTTTCAAAGGAGGCTACCAAAGAGAACGGTGCAAATCTTGCACGCCGTTCATTATCTTCAAGGGATTTCTATATTTTAAATTCCCAGCTTTTCTGGACAAAGTTGATCGGCCGTGGCAAGGCGATCTAAGGTCTTTGTGGATAGAATGGCACTGCGAATACATGTATCTGCTTTAGCAGCGATTGATGTCGACCCAACGACGGACCTTGGAGCATCGAAGACGTCATCATACGTTCAAGTCCAGAGATACATGGACGTCGATGTTTCGTGGTCAGCTGGATGCCCTTTCATGAGAAAGGTGAAAGCGACTGCTACGACTGCGGTTGCCAGCGCAAGATTCGATCTCCGCAAGGCATGTTGCCGAATCAACGATGAGTATGCATTTTGCACTTGTCCTCAATACATACTAGTAGCCCATCGATGTGTCATCGAGCAAGCATCGATAATTCCTAGACGTAATTTAAACCAATCAGCGTTCGTGCAACATCGAAAACCCAACTTCAACTTGGGCTTGGCGCCAAAATGGCCGTTCCGACACGGATATAAACGTTGTCCAATCACACGCGGCGCTGCCTCCAAGCTGTCGCCGCCACTGACAATTATAGCGCAACATCGGCAACGTTTATCAGCGCCGAGATCATTCTTCTTTTGACCGTGCGCTTCGCACCTGCCAACAAGCCCAGCGACAACTAGCCACCTCGCCACCATGCCCAAGAGCCCGAAAGCCAAGAGCCCCACGAACGCGACCGCGACCGCGGCGGCGAGTCCCAAGGCCGGCAACGGCGGCAATGTCACCGAGGCGCTCAAGCAAGCCTTTGCGACGGCGCCCGAAAACCTCGACGTCGCGGCCGCCAAGGTCGCCGACGTCGTTGCTGGCGCCAAGGACGCCAACCTCGGCGCTGTCACGGACCAGCTCAACGCCGCGCTCGTCGACGCCGATGCCGGTACGCGTCAGAGCGCGTGTCACATTGTGACGGCGCTCGCCAAGAAGAAGCTCGCGCGTCTCGAGCCATACCTCTCGCCGCTCCTCGGCAACGTCCTCGACGGCTACGCCGACAAGAAGATCCAAGTGCGAGGACCCGCCGCCGAGGCCGCCAAGGCCATCGTCGACTCGGTCAACCACAATGCGATCCGCGTGCTGTTGCCACACATCTTTGGCGGCATGGACCGTACGAAGAAGTGGCAGACGAAAGAAGGCGCGCTCAACTTGCTCGCGGAGCTCGCCGACGTGGCGTCTGTCCAGGTCTCGCGCTGCCTCCCCGACATCATCCCGAACGCCACCGAGCAAATGTGGGACACGCGCCCCGAAGTCAAGAAGGCCGCCCACGCCGTCATGATCAAGGCGTGCAGCACGGCCTCGAACGCCGACATTGAGCCGTTCATTCCCGCGCTCATCTCGTGCATTGCCAACCCGGCCGAGGTCTCCGAGTGCGTGCACAAGCTCGCGTCGACGACGTTTGTCAAGACGGTCGAGGCGCCGGCGCTCGCCATCATGGAGCCGCTCCTCGTCCGTGGTCTCAACGAGAACAAGACGTCGGTCAAGCGCCAGACTGCTGTCATCATCGACAACATGTGCAAGCTCGTCGAAGAGCCTGCGGAAGCACTTCTCTTTAC
>NW_008246169.1:0-10757 GCF_000281045.1 Saprolegnia diclina VS20
GTATCCCGCTTCTTTCCTGAAACGATAACAACACATAACTGGCACCACCACAAAAATTCCTCACATGAAGCAGCAAGGTGAGTTGATCGCTTTTATCAAACAGGCGTTGAGGCAGCGTGGACGCCCATCGTCACGCAGTACCGAATTGTAGAGGGTTTGTAAACCTCCGTCCCATGATATGGCCCCGCAGGATGGATGCTCCGCACTATGGATCCGGTGCTAATACTGGGATGCACTATACGAAAACGGCTGCTGCATCTGGCAATTGGATGCCGTTTGTGACCAAGATCTTCTTACAAACTCGATCTATGGCGCTTTGATTCGAGTTTCTTGTCTGTTACTAATAGTCGCCCCAAGCGCGGCCCGGAAACCCGGAAGCGATGAAAACCCCATAAATTTCAACTATCTTGAGCCTTCAGTCTACACCTAACCTACAATGCATACTCTATGTTTCATGCTGCGCAAAACGTGACCTGGAACGTTGCGTTGGGGTCGACACACGTGTGCACCTTTGTGTTGTCCGCCGGGTACAAGTACGCTTCTTCGCAGCCGTCGGCCAAGCACGTGATCACATCGCACTTGGTGTTGAGCGGTACAACGCGCATGGGCAAATTGAAGCCGACTTTGCCGCTGTGCTTTTTGCAGTTGTCAAGACCAACGTTGTGGTCGCACTACACCACTGTATAAGATCTGGGTACGCACAAGCGAGGTAGAGTGTTACCCCTGGAGGAATGATGCTAATATCGTACGCGACGCGGCCTGCTTCCATGACCGTGGCTTCAAACACTATTTCGCAGGGAATCCATAAGAGCCATATCCAAGACCAAGTCGCGTCCGTACATGTGGCTTGGTCAAAGCCCCCGTTCGGCGTGTGGTAGTTCGTGCCCGTCTCGTTGGACGCACATCCATACCGGCCCACATCGAGGTCGCAGAACGCCCAGCGCTTGATGTCGACCGGCTTTTGATAAATGTGCAGCGGCATGCTGCAGTTGTTGACAAAGTAGTAGCGCGCTCGCTTCCACGGAACGTCTTCGCCGTTGCCAACGCCGTTGCTGTTGAGGTCTTCGGTGAGCTCAATCGACTCGAGGACCGCGGTCGGTGCGGGCGTCGGCGTCGGTGTTGGCGCCGGCGTCTCGGGCGCGGTCGCCGCCGACTTGTCCGACGCATTGTCCGACGTCCCGGATCCAAAAACGAGCACGCCGGCGACGATCGCAAAAACAGCAAAGCACGCAAAGAGCACGAACGGGAGGCGGTACTGCCGCCGCCGGTTCTCATTCGAGTCCTTGACGTCGGGCGTCGGGTACGCCTTGTGCAGCGGCGGCAGCGTCGCCATTTGAAAGAACGCCGCGATGCTCGAGGTGCGGCCACTCGGGCGGCGCAGCGCCGGCGGCGAGAAGAGCCACGTGTCGTTCGTCCCGAGCGGCTCGAGCGGCTCGGAATTCCGTGGCGTCGGCACGAGGATGGGCAGCGGCGCCGGGAGGCTGCTGCTGCGGCTTATCGACGACATCGTGCGAAGAATGCGCGAGTGCTCTTGTCGAGTGTACCTCGTTCCCAGGCCGTGTTTCTAGCAACGGCAGTAATCCCATGGCCAGCATGGCGTATCAGAATGTTTGTATACTGCTGGAAGGGGAGGGCGGACCAGCTGGCCCCGACTTCAACCTCGCCGACGCGATGACCAGCGTTATCGCCTGCCCGATCATGTCAGCAGACAACGACGACGACCGAAGACCGACCGCGGCCGAGCGCTCGTCGACGACATCGGGACGACGATGCTGCCATCGCGGACTTCACGAGTACACTGTAGTTTGTCGAGACGGCGGCCGTAGACACGATGGCCTTTCTGAGTTGCCAGACCCTAGGCAAAAACAGATGCCATAACCTAATGTGATCGACTCCGTCGTCGCGCGTACGTCGATGGCGATGCTCCATCCATCGTGTCAAGCCGCAACAAGCCACCAGCTATTGCGCAAAGCACCACGCCGAAGCAGCCAACGAGCTGTCGCCGACGAGCAGTGCAGCTGGCAGCGGAGAGCAAGGGAGCCGAAGCGTTGGTCGCTGCAACATTGCAAACGCGTCGAGGTTTCGCCTTTCGTCTACATCTGATCGCGGCCACCATGCAGCGCTGGTCAGTTTTTGTGTGCAAACGAATGTGCCGTCCAACAGCCTGGCACAAGTGCGATCTGTGCGCAATTGCGGCTCATCTCACAGCGATTTCGGTCACGAATTCGCCATTGTCGGCGTCGTCACTGGTGCACCCAACCCCGCAAAGCATCCAACACCACAACGCCCGTGCTGCCAGCGTGCAGCACACCTCACCCTTGCTGCACTAGATATTTGCTACAAGTATGAACACACCGGATTCAAGCAGAGCCACCGGGACAATGAATCAATATCCAACACACTGCTCCACTAATCAATAATCTTACTTTGAGCACTTGACGCTTTCTCAGTCGAGCGGGCTTGAGGCGTAGGGTACCTTGGCTCGCCTAGGTTGTTGAGTGGTCTGGTCTATGCATCGGCGCCATCTATGCTCCAGGCACTAGTTTAGGTAATGGGACGGGTCGGTCTCCTCGCCAACAAGAGACTTCGACGTTACCAAGTTTACAAAGTTGGCCTCGACAAGGAATAACGAAAAAACTCAACAAATGATTTCATACTCACTGCCAGGACCAGGACCGTGGCGAGGACCCATTCGCCATCTCACGATCGCGGTTTCAACCTCGATTCCATTGCCGTGAAACCGATTCTCCATGCCAGCCACCGGCTACGTCGTGCCCGACCTCGATGACGGGCGGCCCGTGCGTCGCAAAGGCAGCAACAACGCCCACGACCTCGTCGACGAGTCGACACCACTATCGGCCTTGCGGCGCAAGCCGCATCGTGGTCTCTGGAGTCCGGCCCACCGCTCCAAGTACACCGAATCCGTCGTCGGCGTACCGAGAGCTCCATGTGTAGGCTGGTTGGGGTGTTCATGCTGCTCTGGCTCGTCGGTGTCTTGGTTTACCAGCACTATTACGATACATCGCCAAGAGAAATGCTAAACGAGGACGATGGGCCAACGGCGCTGCCGATGCCAGTGTTGCGTCCGCCGTTGGCAGCCAAACCACTAGTGGCGTGGACGCTCGGCGCAGTACTCGACGCATATGCGCTGTCGTCGACAGCCTCTGTCAATGAACTCCAGCAGCTCTTGCTGCGCATCCAAGACGACACGGCGCCCACGGTAGTGCGTTTCCGACGTTCCGATGTGACGTAAGCACTGTGTAGCCACGAGGAAAATGGACCCGGTCCGAAGCCGAAACCATACAACTTCTCGTGGTCCAGCGAATCGATGCTCTCACGGCGGAGCAAAGCGGAGTCGAATTCGCGGATCCGGAAGCGACGTCAATGGTTGATGAAGAGGCGCCGATGGCCATCGATCTGCCCTCCAAGCCTTTGGTCGTCGATGAGCCCACACCGAGTGACGAGCCAGCACCGACGCCAAAAGAGGCCACAGATGCGCCAACAACGGTGATGCAACCGACCACCGAAGCACCGACAGGGCCAACGGAGCCTGCGACCGCCGCGCCGACGCTCCGTCCGACGGAAGCACACATACCGATCGAGACACTGGCGGCAACAACGCAGCCACCGACACCGACGACGCTGGTTGCCACGACCGAGGCCACCACGGTCGTCACCAGTACATCGGCTCCGCCACCACAGCCTTCCCTCCGCCGCTCTACACTCGGTATCCCTTGCGAGACGTACGAAGCGTCAACATGGCACGTAGGGTACCAGAGTGATCTTGTGCTGTGGGTCAAGGCCGACGACGGAGTCCATGTGCCCGACACCAGCGCGTGCGCCGCCGACGCTTCACAATGTCGTGTTTACGCGTGCGTGCATGATTCTGTTGTTCGACTCGAATAACTCTACTTCTTTGGTCGTGCAGGTGGCGCAATCAAGCGCCCGGTGGAGACGCCTTTGCCTTCATTCCAATGTCGACGACACCGACCTCGGTACGTCCTTCGTTGCCAGTTTCATCGGCCGAGCCTTGGTCGTAGATGCTTCCCATTCTAGTCCCGAACGCGATCGGTGATCTCCCAGCGCTCTACTTTACGTGCCCACTGGTTCTGTCACCACCGAGAACGCTGCTTCGTGACAAGTCGACTCTCTTTATCGTCTTGTCTCCTGCCACACTCAGTGAGGTGCACAACGTGCGAGTTGTTTGTATCAAGGTATCAATCGGTCGACTGTCTAGTCGCACCAAACTTTTTTCGGGCACACGCCGTACGGTCAATTCCGGCTCCAGCACCAGCGAGCGAGCTTCTATGGCGCCGGCGAAGGCGTCGAAGCCGAGGTATCGCCTTTTCTTTGCGTACGACGAGCAATATGTTGATTAGGACAACCAAGGTATTGCGCCCGGCACATTTTCACTCCTCGTGTACGCCTTGGACTCGACGATGCGCATCAAAGTCAACGGTATGACTTGCACGCAGAGCGTATGCCAAGCCTTCGGGTAGGACTGCCGTTTGGGTCGGAGACGCAGGACCTCCCCGTGCACCTGTCGCCGCTCGACACGACGGTGCTCGGGAGTGCCAAGCGCACTTGTGACGACAGCGCGTTTCATGGTACCACCATGTTTTCAACGATCGCAAGCTTCTCACGGTGCGTAGGCCGCATCGCTGAAGTCTTGTTGTACTCTTCGGTGCTCTCAGCGCCAAATATGAACATGGTCGAAGACTATTTGCTTTCAAAGTGGGCGATACCACGAGGTATAGCCATGGATCGGTGTATGCAGACACGATTGGATAACTAGCCACCCAACACCACGCCGTCAACAAGGCGCCCTTGAAGAACGACGACGACGACAATACTATCATACAGGACGAGGGCGACAGAGCAGTACAGCCGGCGGTACCGGCGACACCGGTGCAACGAAATGCACTGCGGTCGGGCGTCGCCCTGGTCGGTGGATACAACCGCGACGACGTGTTTGTGTGGGTACCTCCCGCCGAGGACCCGCGCCTCGCCGCCGAGTGGCGTGGCATCGTCGCTGCCAAAATCAAGCTCGTCGAGCGGTTCGAGTTTGGCGGCAAGATTCTACACGAGTACATTGACGAGCTCAAAGAGGAGCTCCACGGCGTGCGCAGTGTCATGTTTCCTTGATTCTGTTTGCCAAATGTAAAATGCTTTTCGTTTCGCTTTCTGCCACAATACATTTTGCGCCAGTATGTTGCGACTAGCATACTGTAGTTCGTCGAGGGAGTACTCGTTGTCGTATTGGCGACCGTCAACGTTGCCAAACACTTGGCGAGATTCGACATGTTCTTTTTGCTCTTGAGATCGTTGTCGCCGGCGGGCCATCGGCTCGACCGCAGGCTCGACCGAGTGGATTTAGGTCAATGACAACCACACGGTGTGGAACTGCAACTTCAACGTACCAGCCTTCAAGATCCGCTGCCAAGATCCGGTTCTAATGGCTGCCGTTCCACGCGTCGCTGCAGAGACAATATTTCGCTGCCAACAATGACAGCAACGAGAGACGCCTCCCATATCGAGTGCAGCATGCACGTGTGCTTCTATCGACGGCGTGGGTTGGGCAGCGAGCTGTCACATCAGTAGGATTCTTCTCGTCTTACCACACCACGAGACCAAACCCAACGCTACAAACTTGAGTACGACGCCAAGCAACCAGCGTGGGTTGCATGGCAAGCTCTTGAGAATTCATGTACACGCATTCTTCTCGCCGCCGGCCCAGAACCCAGAACGGCGCTGCAAGCAAAGCAGAAAGGCAGCTCTTGTTCGAGCTGAGAATAATGGTTGGCGCCCGACGACGACGACACGCCGACGTTGGCTTGCACCAGCGAGAAACCCTCCTTTGTGAGTGTCAGGGACACGTGGCGTGTTGCCCTATCCACAAGGCGCGCAAAATTGACGATGAAAATTAAGCGATGGCCGGCAACGACGAGAGGACGACGAGCGCACAAGGCCGCGACGGACCGTCGTTGCATGTACACGAAAACCCTTCCATTGGTATCTTGCGGGGTAAATTCATTGGCTATCGTCGCCGAACCTCCCGAGATGCAATCGGTTGGCCTTTGCATCCCGTGCCATGGAAGCGTTCGCGATCGCAGCGTTTCTTGGAGCACGCGACGCCATAGAAAGCCCAGGCAGCAAAAACAGACTATCACCAAGTAGCTGCTTGGCGAAATGGATGGCTGCGACAACGTATCGCGCTGCGACGTTTTATCGCCAAACGAGTTGAGCGGTATTTGACACATGCACTGCCCACGCCATGGACAATATACACCGTGCGTCACCCACGCGTGCAGAGCCGCGCCGCGCCGACTTGTATCGTGTATCGGCATATAAAACACACACCGGGCGCCGCCTCCATGCCACGCGAGGTACCTCGCACTTGCCGGCTCGCGGGAGGCAGCGACATATACCTTTGAAACACGAGGGTACTCGGATTTGGGAATGCTCGCGTGGAGAGGCATGGCAAAGAAGATACTTTTTCCGACGTGAGTCGCGCCGAAAGCCGCAAAGAAAGGGCTCCGTTGGCGCGCCAGCTGGTGGCACAGCGCATTGCATTTCTCAAAAGAGTCTCGTAGCGGGTTGTCCACTTCTGATAGGGTCGGTGGCCCGCGATGATGGCGCCAGTCGTCGCGCCGTCTTGAAGCAAGTCGGCCGAGTAGCTTCCTCTTCGACATGTATACGTGTCGTCGTCGTTATATTCGATCGCCTTGCCGTGCACCTGGTATGACCGTTGAAGATACAAGTTGCAGCGCTTCTGGCGACAAGACTGCTCGACAGTCCGACATGTGCATTCGACCAACACGGCCAGCTGCAAGCGCGCAGTCGAGTAGTATAAGATCTGATTTTAAACTTAGGTCTCCAAGCGTCTTCCAGAGTCCGCGAACCATCGAAACAAGCATCAAGGTGTCGCCCACCCGATCGATCATGGCGATTTGAACCAAGGTGTGCGCGCCAGTGGCTACCTACCGTACTTGTCTGCATCGAGGCGCACGGTGTATCTCGCCCGCCATTTCCTGCGTGGATCGGTCCGTCATGGCAAGCCCGCACCGTACACTGTAGAAGGCTGGCTCATCCAGGGCCGCTTGCACCCGCGTTGCTTTCGCTAGTTGTTGAAGAATGAGCATCTATTAAAGCTAGCTCGTACGCCATACAAGCTATCTTTCAAAGCTGCGATCGTGGCGTGTGGCGGGCACGAACACTCGTGAGCATCGTCAACCAAATTTGGCTCATCCACCCGCTCCATGCGATATGGAGACAGTGTCGACAAGTGCATGCAGATGGAGACACCTCTGGTAAAGACATGCACCTTTTTCTAACCCATACACCGGTCTTGTCTTGGGGAGCGTATTAAATGAGCTTGGTGTTTGTATGGCAAAGGTGAGAGACGGAATTAAATAGGCTTCTCGCCTGCAAACGATTTTTGGCCAATCGCGTGACGCCGGCGCAGGCTGATCGATGGCATGTGGCAGTCTTCCATTTCCCATGTCGTCGCCCCCGCGCCCGTCGTCGCCGACGATGCGACCAGTGTACCCGTCGTCGTCGTCGCGCAGCAACTCGGTCGTCCGGCGCAACAGCCACGGCAGCCTCGTCGCGCCCAACATCACATCGACCGCCGGCGTCGAGTACGACTCGATCCGCGTCCTCGACGAAGCAGTCTCGAGCCATGGCACCATCTACTACTCGGTGCACGTCTCGTGCATGGAGAGCCCGCTCGACAACTACACGATTCGCCGGCGCTACAACGACTTCAAGTCGTTCCACGCAACCTTGTCGCGCTACATGCCCACCGCGCCGTTTGGCTTTGTCGCGTTCAAGGCCGCGATCAAGTCGATCGACGAGGACGAGCCTGACAGCACCAATACCGCCAACAACAGTACGTTTTTGAAAGACTCTGGCGAAGACAGCAGCAGCCACCATCCAACGATGGACGTCGTGTACCTCCCGCCCATGCCCATCGGCGGCCTCCTCGCCATCATGACGTCCAAAGACACGCTCATCCGCAGCCGCATTGCCATGTTCAACCGCATCCTCGAAGCCGCGCTTGAAGATGGCAGCCGACCGGTCGCTGAGGCGCTCCGCAACTTTATCAAGGAGGCGCCCGGCGGCAGCTTGCACCGGACGCTCTCGAGCATGTCCGACTCGACCAACGACAAGAAGCGCACCAAGTCTCGGTCCAGCTCGGCGTCGTCCTATGTCTCGCTGCGCGACTATGCGGCGCCCGAGCTGACGCTGAGCCTCGAGCGCGATGCGAGGCGCCGGACCGCGTCCTTTGGCCGCCAAACCAACCGACTCTTCCTCGACTGCGCGATCAAGGCGGTGGAAGCCGTCGAGAACGGGTCGGCGCAACCGCTCTCGTCGTCGTCGTCGTCGACGGCCGCCACGAGCTCGCCATGCTCGCCATACGAGACGAGCCTTTTGCCACCTACGACGATCTCGGCCGCGCCGCCGTCGATCGCGGCTTCATGATGACCGCCACCCACCTCCCCACCCTCCCCGTCCTCGTAATAATATAGTCGTCGTCCCTGTCCCGCGGTGTGCGCTTTGCTCTGACGCGACTCTGATCGCTCCCAAGCCAGTCGCCAGTACAAGAGGAAACAGGTGGAGTACCAGCTGCCACGACCATACGAGTGCCAACGTGATCTTTGTACACCATCTGCCGACAGCGAGTTGAGGTCAACGACGCGCATGCTTCTTGCGGTCCCGCGACGACGAGCGCGAGTACGACCGACGCCGGCGACGGCGGTCCGGTGATCGCGACCGACTGCGCCGTCGACTGCTGCGCCGACGGTCCGGTGACGGGGGGCGATGGCCACCGGGCGACACGGACCGGCGATCCCGCGACACGGAAGAGCGACGACCGCGCGGCGACGGCGACCGACGACTGCGTGGTGATGGCGACCGGCGACTACGGGGCGAAGGCGACCGGCGGCTACGGGGCGAAGGCGACCGGCGGCTGCGAGGTGACGGCGACCGACGCGACTCAGAACGAGGACTGGGCCGTGCTGGCGACGGCGAGCGTCGGGCGGCAGCTTCCCGCGCGGCTTCTTCGCGCGCAGCGGCCTGTCGTTCGAGGCGGTCGGCGGCGTCCTGTTTGAACGCCGCTTCGCGCGCCGCTCGGTCTTCCTCTTCCTTTCTACTCGCCATGTCAACCACAAGCGATGCTATTTGATGGAATACCGAAAGTCTTCTTGGCAAGTCGCAAAAATCTCTTCTTCGTCGATCGCCGAGAGCACGGTAATGTCGACTTGGGTTCGGAGCTTGGCGATCGCCGGGTCCGTGTACTCGTCGGCGTCGACCACCGCCTTCTTGTGGTCGCTCCAGAGGTCGAGCAGCCGCTTGTACTCGAGGCGGCGGTGCATCGCTTTCGGATACCAAGCGTCCAACTAGCGCATGGACGATCACGCGGGATATACAGGACATGCAGCGTCCTTATACCTGCTTTTGGTAAACCGACTCTTGCACGGCCAGCGGGAGCACGTTGAGAACTGTGGTTGTCATCGCCTGGAACGACGCGTTGTCGGTCAGCGTCCCGAGGAATTGCTCAAAACTAGCCTTCTTCTTGGACATCTAGAGCACGTTTTGCATGTAGCACCGTCGCTTGGAGGAGGTCGTGTACCTGCGCCAAGGGCATCGCGTGGAGCGTCGCTTCGACAAAGGAGGCCCACGCCTTGCGCGCCTTCTTGACGTTGCGCTTCATCTCGGCCGCGATCTCGGCCTTGCGGTGCTTGATAAAGTGTTCGAAGATGGCCCGGCGTTCGTCCATGCTACACACACCATAGACATAAGATGTGTTGCAACTTGGAGACGGCCACGTACTCGGCGATGGCGCGGAAGCGGTCGTCGACGGCGATGCGGGGCAGCGCGCCGTCCCACTTGAAGTGCGGCAAAATGCCCTTCTCGCGGAGCATGGCGCGGAAGGCCTCGATGCGCTCCATGTGCAGCTTCTTCTCTTCGTCCGTCTCTTCTTGGGGCGGCGGCGGCGCAGCCACGACAGGCGGTGGCAGCGGGGTCTTGGCGGGCGCTTTGGGTGGCGCAAAGCGCTCCTTGCGACGGAGCGCGTCGGCGGCGGCGCGCTCGGCGGCCGCTTCGTTCTCGCGCAAAATGGCGAGTTGTGCGTACGACATCTCGGGCGCGCTGCCCCAGTCGTCGGGGCGCTCCCACACGGACGCCCGGCTTGGCAGGTGAAAGTAGTAGAGCGTGCCAAAGCCCGCGTCAAAGACGCCCCACTCGCCCGAGAAGGCCAGCGCGGTCTTCATCATGTCGTCCATCTCGCCGAGCTCTTCACGGACCTCAATGGGCATCTCCCACATGCTCTCGTTGGCCTCGGCGTCGTGGTAGTACTTCCAGCCATCGCCAGCGTCATGCTCGGACCACTTGCCCCACGTCCGGCCCATGCTGGTGGAACGGAATACGGTATCCGCGGCCAGTGATTGGCCCGCCGGTACAAGCTCGGCCTCGCATAATCTAAAAACACTCAACTATTACCTCGTCGCAGGGTTGCTGGGCCCAAATCAACTCGAATAGCCTCACTCGCCAACACATTAGTCTTTCAAGCATGCATTCGTTCAATTGTACGCATTGAGAGCTCCGTAGTGAGCAACGGGCTCCATGACACCTTGGCGCTCTCGAACATAAAGAGATGTGTGTCTAGCCAATACGTCTTAAAAATACTAAATATTTGAATGTATTTTGATTTGAATACAAGATGGCAGATCGATACCTCAAATACTTGCAGGCCT
>NW_008246169.1:34469-45951 GCF_000281045.1 Saprolegnia diclina VS20
CGTTAGATCCGTGGTCGAGAGCAATGTAACCAAGGCCACGGGTCTCAGTCGCCGGAGCGATGCACGACATTGTGTTGGCAGTGAGCTGTCTAATGCTGGCCGCGGCCAGTTCCATCAACCGCTTCATGGTGCATCGAGCTAATGACATCTCGCTCACAGCCGCGTGGCAGAAGTTTGGCTATGACCAGCAAGGGCCCCACCCAGCATTTGCCGTATGCTGCGTCGAGAAGCAAAGACGCTCACGACTGGAACCGAGTCCACGTGTCCCTCCAGACACGAGGACGATGACGACGTCCATGCTTTTGCACGTCCTCGGGAATTCGTCTCTGCCATCACGTCTCGTGTAAAATGGGATAATCGCTGGGGCAAAGTACGTCCAATGTAGCGTGTGCGGTGCCAGCGACGTCTGTAGAAGCTGGGAAAAGCCCATCCGCTGCCATGTCTCGTGTGGGGCAATGGGCCGTCACTGGTTTTGCGCAAAATATTCGATTGATCCCAAGAAGGCCTCGCTGCTGCAGAGGCCATGTCACCTCTCTTACTTCATCACTTTTGCAATTGACACTGACCAGCAGCATGAACAACCAACCCCTTCCGACCCTCGAGTTTGTCAAGACCGGCTTCCTCTTCAAGCGTGGGGCGGGCGGCCTCTTTGGGCGCAAGAACTGGAAGCCGCGCTACTTTGAGCTCACCGACTCGACTTTGCGCTACTACAGCTACCAGAAGGGCAAGAAAAAGGGCGAGGTGCGCCTTGACGGCATTGGGCGCGACGCCATTGAGGTCATGCCGGCCGACTCTAAGAAGACTGGGACGTCCAAGTCGACGATCTGGCGCATTGCTGTCCAGACGCCCAAGCGTCGACTGCTTCTCGCTGCGTCGACCGAGTACGAAATGAACGAGTGGATTTACGCGCTATCGCGCGTCGTCAAGGGCGGCCTCAAGCACCGGCACTCGGACATGACCAACTACAACCCAAGCAAGCGCACGGACATTGCTGCGCGCGCCGAATCCTTCTAGCTCAACTTGATATTTATGAACAACTAATGTGATGTATTCCTCTTGTGATTTCTGCTTACTGTTAGAGAACGCAACGACGGGGAACTCGGAACATAAGATCCGTAGATTCGATGCTTGGTCGGGATCATGCGAATTTTCATGCTGTCGGCGACATGGCGGAGCTCGTGGCTCAGGATTATCGCGCTGCGGACACTCGTTCTGCGTCGCTGTCCCAGTAGGTGATACTGGGCTTGCCAGCGCAGGGACCTGGCTCGGGTCATTACGCAAGTGCTCGTAAATATTCGCTTGATGGCGTTGGACCGTTGGATGGAGTTGGTGCCGATGTTGGTAGCACAGCTGCAATGGCAACAATCCAGCGCCGCGTTTGGGGACCCCCCAAAAAGGATCGAAATCATCACTGTTTTTGTATGCTCCAAAACACGCAACATCAAGCTGCTTCAATGGGGCAATGGACTTGGCCGTTCCGAGATGCACGGCAAGCTTTCGCTGCATTGGCCTGTCTGTACATACACGTACATCAGTAGTACTTGGCAGTCGCATCGTTGGCGCCAGCGCACAATAATAAACTCAGACACCGTCATTTCACCTGGGCAACCATCGACGCTACGCATAGCTACCTCGTTCGTGCTTGTGGGGCCAAAACACACCACGCTATCGAACCCTTGTACAGTAAAACAACCTTGTGGATAATGTGCACGCACAAGACGACTTTGTTGGCAGCGTCCATGGTCGTTGCTCGTGTCACCGGCATTGCGGCGGTGGGGTGAAAAGTTGCGTGCCACCAGGCAAGATCATCCGGATAACGCAATTCCCATGGGTCCCCCTACGCGAGACATCCACACGGATTTTAAATTTTACGACAGCAATCCGCAGCAGCAATCACCGCCGGATCCATTCAGCTCACTGGTCAATTTGCCGCACACGAGCATGTCCTTTGTCAAGTCGGGGTACCTCTTGAAGGAAGGGTCGGGCCAAGGGCTCTTCCAGAAGAAGAACTGGAAGCGCCGGTACTTTGAGCTCACGTCCAGCACGCTGCGCTACTCGGTGCTCGAACAAGATGCCAAGGCGCGAGGGCAAATCAACCTCGATGGGCTCTCGGGCAAGGCGATCGAAACGCTGGCGCCGGAGACGGGTGCTGACGCGTCGCTACCAACGTCGCAGTGGCGCTTCGTTGTAGCCACGCACGACCGACGCCTCGTCATTGCAACGTCGAGCGAGCAAGAGATGCGCGACTGGGTCGACGCGCTCTTGCGCGTTCTACACCAAGAGCCGCGCTTCGACACGACACCGCGGTCACGGCCGACGCTATCACAGAACGAACTCCACAAGTACCCGTTCGCCAAGCCCGCCGCATATGGCAGCTTGCCCATCGTCAAGCTCGCGCTGACCAAGATCGACGTCGCAGCGTAGCCGACGGCGGCGGTCTGCGATACGAATGACGCGTGTTGCCACTGGTAGCCAACGCGCGTCGCTCTACTAATAATTTACTGCTTTTTGAGACTTCCTCGCAGCGTTGGCATGACGACGAAGAGTGCAATATATATATGAACGTGTTTCGCGTTATCTTCATAATTGCACAGAGACTTCGCATACGTAGAGACTAGCAATCTCCTTCTTCTTCATTCGCTCGCCGGGCCGTGGCTGCGCGCAAGAGTGCAATGTGAGGATATGGCTTTCAATTGTCGACTGGCATCGCACATCGCAATGTCTATATTGCTATTGTACATAAGAACGTAGTGCAAGGTCGCTTGCATCGATCGACTTGCTTCTCACGGTCGTGCCACCGCAGTAACTCTATGGTAACCATGATAACAACGAGTACAAAGTTTGGCGCATGGGCAATCGGCGTCTTGGAAAATGTTGAGTCGGAACCCAACACGCAACGCGGTTCAGAAGACACAATTTCTCGTCGTGCGGGTGCTGGTCCCATGAATGCAGCAAAGTCGTCTTGCCCCATTTTGCACTTTGCACTTCGTCCCGAAATGCTGATCCACAAAGGCGTCCTCTTCAAGCGCGGGTCGGGCCACGGCCTCTTTCAGCGCACAAATTGGAAGCCGCGGTATTTCGAGCTCACCGAGACGCATCTCTCGTACTATAACCACCAAGGCGGCGCATTGCGCGGCCACATTGATGTTGCCGCTGTCGACAGCATCGAAATGATGCCAGTCGACGCGGTCAAGACCGGGTCGTCGGCGTCGACCAACTGGCGCCTCGGCGTGTGCACACCTACACGGCGGCTACTGCTCGCCGCCAACTCGGAGGCCGACATGCGAGCGTGGGCAGATGCATTCGTACGCGCGGCGGCCGCGCTCCAGCGCCACCACGACAGAGGAAAAGACACCGATCGCTATGTACTACGCAATGCGTAAACCAAGAACAGCTCGATTGCCGTATGCTAATGCGAGGATGACTGCTCGTACCGGTAGCTGCATTCAGATCTGCTACGCAGAGCTCAGATGAGGCGTCATTTTGGTGCTCGGCAGTGCACGGACGGGCGGCGACGGTGCGTCCTACTACGTTGTTGATCTTGTTCTGGTATGCGTCTGGGCGCGCATGCATCCGGAGGTCCTTTCTGAGCGCGTTGTGTGCTTGGTGCTCTCACCATCGTAATGTATCCGCAGCGCGATCCAGCGTGCAGAAGAAAGGACAGTGTATTATACAGAGGACGGAGCAGCGGCCACTGGATCCGCACGACCACGAGGCCTGCGAGAACCAATGTCCACTACATGCAGATGCTCTTGACGCGTCCCGGTGGTTTCCTGGCAACGTATCGGGTGCGAGATTCTTGGACATCATTATAGGAGGCAGGGCAATCCTACTAGCGAATCCGACTGCAGTATAATACCAATCGAAAGAAAGGCGGACAGGCCAATGTTGAAGATAACCACCACTGCAATCTGGACCGCCTCAGATGCAATTGTGCGATTATCCCACGCCCGCGCGCTGGCAAGGACGGGAGTGATTACTACAAGGTGTCATCGCTTGGCATGCTGCCTTCGTTGACGATCGCAAGATGCGAGTCGTCGCCGTTGGAGAGGAATCTGCTCCCATGGCGCCTTCGGATCTCGTAACCAGACGCCCAGATTCTGGTTGCCGTTCGAGATTTGGGCGTGGACGAGGAGTTTAGAGCCACACATGCACTGGATTCGCCGAATCCTAGCAAGTGGACCGGCGATCAGAGCTCGTGGCAATACTAGCCGTCCATAGGACCCGGTCCGCTGCAAAAAACCACCCACCCTTCGTTCGTCTTTGGTTTAAAACATTTGCAGACAACTCGTAACTTGTATACGACGACGCCGACTGTGCGTCATGGACAGGCCCCGAGTGCGGCTTCTGCACGCATGCTGGCGGAGGAAGCCAGGAATCCGAGCAGTGACGCGGCGCGACCTCGTGTTACGCGCAAATGCACTTCAACTTCTGTATGGTTATAGGGCCCTCCCCTATTTTTTCGGTACCTCATTTGGTTTCCTAGGTACCATAAAAATAGAATACCAATACCTCATTAGCGCCAATGGGTACCCCGGGGTGGGCCAACGTTTCTGCTGGCGGGACGCCACACGTGTGTTAGCGTCGTCAAAAAATTGCCGAGAGTCGGAGCCGATTTGTCGTGTGCGCTCCCGCTCCATGATCCAGTTTGCAATTTGCCAGTTCGAGTTAATATGGTAGCCACGGTCAAGACGGGCGTCCTCTTCAAGAAGGGCTCGGGCATCGGCCTCTTCAGTCGGAAGAACTGGAAGCCGCGCTACTTTGAACTCACGTCGAGCCACCTCAGCTACTACGACGAGCAGGGCGGGAAGCTCAAGGGTGCGCTGCCCCTCGCGTCGCTGGCAGCACATGACATTGAAATCATGCCCTGCGACGGCCGCAAGACGGGCAAATCGGCCTCGACCAACTGGCGCATCTGCCTCAACACCAACGGCCGCCGCTTCTTCTTCGCGGCCGCGACCGAAGACGAAATGTACGAGTGGGTCCAGGCCCTCTTGTTCGTCATTGCGACGTGCAAGACGCACAAGATGCAAACGTGTGCCAGCGGCCTCTCATCCCAGATCCACCCACTCCATGGCCGCGTCTCCCACGCCAAAACAGCTCCGATCGGAGGAGCGCTCTACTAGAGACATCGCGCGACCTCTCTATGTCTGTGACGTCTATTTATCCTTAAGTCAACACAATCGAACGTATTTAACTCTCTACCAACCTTGTGGCGCACCGACATCGCTGCGCACGCTGTACAGCGTGCTGGGGAGCGACCTTGGTAACGACGGCACCGGTGTAGTTGGCTGCGTGTTATTGTCGATGAGCAGTCGAGAACGGTCAATGGTACCTGGGTTCATGCCTCTTACAACCCGACACGGAGATCACGAATGAAATTCAGCTAACCTATTCTTTGCAGTCGGTTGGTGTCCTATGACGGCTACTGCCTCTCGATGCAGGAGTAGTGTGCGACAGAGCCACTCCCTACCTGGTCGTAGCAATAGCCTGCCCACTGATCATGTAACACGCAACGACTACGACCTTGCAGCTACACCCGCCACCGTCGCCCACAACCGACAACCTAATCGTGGTTAGTCGACTGTCGGCCACGACGAGGCTGTCACGTGGGAGTATCACGGCCACTCGACCAAGTCGACGTTGCCATTCAAGCAAGTCAACGTTGCACGTCTAGATTCTCTTTGTCGAAATTTGAGTTTCAGTTAAGCGAGGATACTGGTTGTGGTCACCCCCTGTCACACGACACCGATCAACGCACGAAGAAGCAGAATTTGGATCAGTTTTGAATTTGCCCGATGCCGATCAAGTCGGGCGTGCTCTTTAAACGTGGCGCCGGCGGCCTCTTCCAGCGCAAGAACTGGAAGCCGCGCTACTTTGAGCTTTCGGACCATGCGCTGCGCTACTATACGCACCAAGGCGGCGCGTGCAAAGGACAGGTGTGCCTCGACGACCTCGACTCGAGTGCGCTCGAGCTCATGCCGGTCGACCTCCCGAAGACAGGATCCTCGGCGTCGACGGGCTGGCGCATTGCGATCCAAACACCGACGCGCCGCTTTGTCCTGGCGGCGGCCACGCACCGCGAAATGACCGAGTGGATGGCCGCGCTCTTGACGATCTTGGCGTCGCATGCCAAACCCACCAAGGCGACTCGGAAATCGAGTTGCTTTTGCCCGCGCCCGATCGTTGCCTTGCGATGAGCGACAAATTATACCTATTTAACTATCTATCGATTTGTTAGTCGTCGATCCATTGGCGACAATTCGACGTTTCTGAGTTGAGATTTCCACATTTGTCTACTTGCACATTGCAGATCACAGCTGTTCGAGATCGATTCATCAATTGTCGAAATTCAGTAGCAAGGGTCATCGCACGTGGTATGCTATTGCAGGTCAGGGCTAGGGCTCACGGCCGTGATGCGCTGAATAGGGTTGTTTGAGTAACGTAAAATGGCGGGACGGACGTCTGCCTCTGAAGCCTATCATAGCTTGCTGGCAACAGCTTGCCAGATCACCGAGCTTGCCACACCGAGCGATGACGTAGACCAATGGGCAGCGAGATGGCTGTGAGGGCTCGTGTCGGGCTCTTGGCGGCGGGACATGGGCAAGCGTCTGCTCGGATCTTTGCCCCGGATGTCCTTTCTGTCGCACCGTGTCCTTGACAGTTTAAAAACACGCAACTTGCACCGACGATCATGCAAAATGGCGAGGCCTGTGGGAACCTACCGAGTCGATACGCAAATATTAGCATGGGCTTTCTCGCGATAACGCAAATATCGAGTATAACGCAATCGAGTGAGGTATCGTTCGTTGGTCTGGCTCCCTCCACCTTTACGGTGGTGGATCTGACCGACACGGTCGGTGCCTCGCACGACCACTCGACTGCCGCAACGACTATGCTTGCTTGCACAACACGCTCTACTGCACTAGCTACTCTACTAACATACGTTAGCAAGAAGATTGCTTGCAAAAATGATGCTAAAGTTGTGCAATGCGGCTTGACAAGCGAAAATTGCGTGCAAATAGCCCACGTCGCAGGCCGGACCAAGTTTTTTTCCCCGCCCGTGTAATGTCGTTCGACGCATTTTCATTGGTCAAAACTCGCCTGTTGTGTCCAATGGCATCTTGAGGCCATGCCATATTTGGATTTGCACAGACAATGGCAGCGACCGGCCGCGTCAACAAGCACGGCGAGCCCGTGGTGAAGGCCGGCGTGCTCTTCAAGAAGGGCTCTGGCGGCGGCCTCCTCAAGCGCAAGAACTGGAAGCCGCGGTACTTTGAGCTCACGCAGAACGCGCTGCGGTACTTTACCTTCCAGGACGGCGAGGTCAAGGGCGAGATCATGCTCAAGACGTGTGGCGAAGACGTGCTCGAGATCATGCCGGCCGACTCGATGAAGACAGGCGGGTCGGCCTCGACGATCTGGCGCATTGCGATCAACGCGCCGTCGCGCCGGCTCCTCATTGCCGCGGGCACCGAGCACGAGATGAACGACTGGGTCGACGCGCTTCTCGCAGTCTTCCACGCCAACACGACGGGCACCGACGTCTTCCAGCAGGCGCGCGGCAGCCTCGCGGCCAAGGAGCTCGACTTTGCCTCGATGCCCCACATCAAAAAGTCGATGGCGTCACCGAGCCGGTCGAGCGGTTCGAGCGGTAGTAGCATGTTTGTGCGCCCGTCCCAGACGTACTACGTCGAGCAAGAGGTCACACGCGCGCCGCCATCGTACGTCGAAGAAGAGATCTCCCGACCCATGCCCAAGGCGTCCTCGACTCCGCCGTCGTCGCCGCCCACGTCGATGTACGTGCCGACGCCCGAGCCCATCTTGTATGCGCCCACGCACCCCGAACACATTGTCCACCACGAAGCGCCGCCCACGCCCATCATCACACCCGTGATCACGCCCGTCACGACCGCGGCGCCGCCAGCGCCCATCATCACGCCCGTCACGACCGCGGCGCCGCCAACGCCCGTCACGACCGAAGCGCGCAAGAGCGAGAAGGGTCCGAACTTTGATCCATCGGGCGAATACGCCTTTTAGTCGAAAGCAGCCATCATAATATAGATAAACCCGCGATAGGATACTTGGATAGTATTTGCTTGGTATCCTATCTGATGTCGAGGGCACCGGCGAGGACGGCGGCAACGACCGCCGACGGCGGGAAGGCAACCGTGTCCCGGAGCTCGATAGACGCCAAATTGTCGTACGCAAGCGTCGTCGCGGCGCAGGTTGGCGTGAGGCAACGCTCGGACGTGGCATTGAGTGTATGAAAGGCCTTCTGCCCGTGCCTACAGCATGGACCATGAGGACCTGACTTTTCATATAGGAATGTACCAGGGAATGGAGTCGACGAGGCGCTTGCTGCCGCGGCCGTGTGCGAACACCACGCGCAGCTGCGCATCGAGGAGCGAGCCGAGAGACGCTGGCAGTGCGGTCCCTGATGACGGTGGTGACTCGTCGTTACAGGCCTAGACGAGCTTTGTTCGAGCGGCCATGACGACGCTGCCACGTACCCACGGCCGCAGCGCTGCCTCCATGAGGATAAGACCTTCGAGAGGCATAAACAGCGATGTCGTTGCAAAGTTGCGGTCGACGATCGCATGGCCGAGCGCCGCAGCAAGGCGAGCATCGTCGCTCGCGAGCCAGAGCTACAGATTGAGAGGGTGGGCTCAAGTGGTATGTATGAGTTAGTGGTGGTATCGTACCGGCGCGTGCGTGCGCTGCGGATGCGCGACGAGCCACTGCTGCAAGAAGGCGTGCGCTTCGGTGACCGCCGACGCATTATGCAGGTGCAGCCACAGCGCAGCATGCAACGTCGACGGCGTTGCGCACGGTGTGTGGGCACCCGATGAGAGGTAGACGACGAGCGGCGCCGTCGAGGAGACGCTCGTCGGAGCAGCATCGAGCGAGAGCAGCGGCGCGTCGGGCGACGTCGATGTCCTGGCACCATGATCATGAAGCGCATGAGGAATAGATTCCGTCGTACCAAACGAGGATGTTGGGCCCGAGGGCATCGTCGAGCATGGCCTCCTTGACCGAGCCCCAGACAAAGAGGATGACAATCAGAAGGAAGGCCGCGAGCGGCCAGCGGTCGCGCAAGGTCGGCGCCGACGACGGCAAGAGCGGCTGGCGAGCGTCCATCAAAAGTGCAACTGTCGAGCGGCACGGTATCCGGATGCGCAGAAAAGCCAGCATACCGGTACGTTGGTGATGCGATCGCCGGCGCCGACAGCTCGTTTGGAGCTCGTGTCGACGCCTCGTGGGGTCAAGCACTGGCCAACGGCGCACCTTCGCAGCGCTTCTTCCGATCAAGACGCAACGATTCGAGCAGTTTCAAGAGCTCGAAAACACCACCGATGACAAGGTCGAATGCCCCGTCGCCGACATCTCGCTCTTCAACGTGGTTGGCACGGATGGCATCTCGTCACCGGCTCAAGCTGCGGACCGCGGATTTGGTCTGCCGTCTGTGGCCTTGAGCCAGTGTTGTGCTGCAGAGGTGCGCCGTTGGCATTAACCCACGGCCGTTGGCCAGTGCTTGACCCCACGAGGCGTCGAGAAGTGATACAAAGACCAGTCTGCGCAGGCGTTAGCACGACCTCCGCGCGCTGCAGCCGGCGCTGTGCGTCATCAATCTCCAGGGCCGGTATCGTGCCAATGAAGCATATTGCGCCAGTAAAAGCGTTGGAGATCGAATTCATGCATGGATTCGCATGCATTTGAGCTCGACAATAGTGATGCGGTCACCTCGTTGGGCCTAGTAGATCACTGCATAAGTACTTGCATTACTTAGACGGTCGCGACCTTGCAGTTGCTTGCACTTGATTCTTTTGGTGGGCCATTTGCCTCAGCTTTTACCCCAGCGTGGTGCTTCCGCGAAAGGACTTTCGGCTGAGTCGCACTGCTATCAACTTTGGACCCGCTGCATCGTTTGTGACTGGCACTGATAGCCAAAGGTCGATCTCAAATGCGCCGTTGCGTGCGAAAAGTTGTCCAGGCGACCCACGATGACGTGGCGCAATGAGCGGGCTACAAAACGCCAATTTAATGCATAGAAAGATGAAGATTGAATTTAAATTTGAATTGAAATGTGAGGAATGGCATACCCCAGCCTCCGATATGTTTGCAGCCTCTTCCCTCGGTTTAATGATATTTGCTTACAAATTATGGTCTCGCGCACGGCAATCCTATGTTTATAGAGAGGCCATAAGTCAGTATCTCCAGGGAGCCAGCACGTGGTTAGACATTCGTGCAGGTGTGCTGGTACCGCGAGAGCTGGCCGCGAATTCATGATCGGCAGCTGTAGATGACCGCGCCGACGCCCGACTCAGCGCCCACAATCAAGTACCGTCATCTAGTTGCAAGTTCCCGCCTTCGGTACCTCAGTGAAGCTCGACGCCGTGGAATTCGCGTATCCAAGTACATACTAATGGCAGGTGAATGTTTTATTCCAAACATTGAAATGTCAATACAAAAAGAGAATACATGTAGCGAAATACGCTTTTAAAATACCAACTCGATATCGAGACATGGAGGTTCTATCAGGATAGAAACACCCAACCAAACCACCGCATCCCACCAAGGAACCACACCCTACCGACCCAATCTGCCGTAAGCTAGCTCCCATGTTTTGACAGGCGCATGAACTAGGCTTTACCTATCAATGAATAACTCTTGCAACCAGCGTCGCGAGCTTGCTTTGTGCAGGCAGCTCGTACCCCGTCGGCGGTGTCGGCTCCAGTGGCGTGGGTTTAGCCGCTGGCGAGATCTGCAAATATACGTTTATGGAGGTTCGACGTGGATTCCACAAAACGCGATCTTGCACAGTTTCGGATTTCCATCGTGTAGCAACCCATCCATGGGCATCTCAATGCGCAGCGCAAGCCTGCCGACGTACCCGGGCGAGCTCAGCGTCGACTTTTGCAGCCTCCAGGTAGCCGCCGCCGCCGCACCTCGAGCGCTAACCTCGGCGTAGGCCGACACGCTCCAGCGGTACGTCGACTACCACCAGCTGCCGCTGCCATCGCCTGCGACCAAAGACGACCTTGCGATCCGCGTCGCCACGTACGCGCTTCTTGCTATCGCCCAAGGCCTCATGCCTCTCTGTGATGTAGCCATTTCAGCGAGACGGTCCCCATGTTTGAGGACGAGAAGGCGACCATCATGTCCTTTTTGACCTACGTACGTTGCGCAGCGGAATGGACGCCTCCCGATGATCATTGCATGCAATTTAGATCCGCGAAGGCCCGCGCGACGCGGCCCGTCGCAGCCGCATCAAGGCCCTTGGCGACGCCAAGCGGCCACGGGCAGGTACTCCCGACGACGCCATGACGTCGGGCGAAGATACCTCGAACGACAGCCTTCGGCCAAGTAAGAAGGCAAAGCGCAAGGAAAAGCGATATTGCATCTGCGACGGCGAGAGCTTTGGCGCGATGATCGCGTGCGACAACAATGCATGCAGCGACCGCTCCAACTGGTATCACAT
>NW_008246169.1:75156-76167 GCF_000281045.1 Saprolegnia diclina VS20
TCGGCGCGCGTTGATGTGGTGAGGCTACTGCTCGTGCTGTAGCCTTGGGTCGTTGGCGACGCCTTGGCATCATAGAGCGAGTGGCTCGGCGACGTTCGAGGCAGAGGGCTCCGAGTCGGCGACGTGGCAGTGTGTGGACTCATTGGTGTTGAGCAGCGAATGACGAAGTGATCCTGCGTCTTCAGCGTCCTCTTGATGACGCACGGCTGGTCAAAGAGGCAATTCAAGCAATTCGCATATCTGAGCTGGATCGGTTTACGTGGCAGGTCCATATTTTCAAATGGCAGAGCATCATGTACTGAATGTGCGAATTTAGACAGGCCGACGTGTCGCATCGGAATCTGATTTGAGCGCGGTCGTAATTCACTGTGCAGCAGCAGACGACGACAATAATGACTACCGAGATGATTATTAGATCCTTGGGTATCGGGTTAAACATCGTCACGTAAAGTTGACTCAGTGGCAGATGCCCAAAAATACATTCGCCCGAATGACGTGCACGCGGGGATAGCGCCTTGGCTCATCACTTTGCCGCATCGCACCCTCTACAACCCCACTACAATAGCAGACATATGGTCACATTTCAGTATCCAACCACTGTAGGCTCAGCGGTGCGCGGGCTTGCTACCGACACGAGCGTCTCAAATGCATGCAGCAAGATGGCACAGTATATTCCTCTTGGTCTAGTCCATCATTCCAAACAGCGATATCTAGCAGCGATACATATTGTGCGCAAAAGCGGCACGGACAACGGTGCTGAACCAAGGAGACTCGCAGATGCCATCGAGCTGACAAGACGGGCTTGGAGACTAACACACTTCTCGTGCGATCGTTTGATAGCAAAAATGTAAGATGTATGTAAATTCTAATTTATTTTATTTTGTCCTAACGCGCAGCGTAGATCCAGCGTTCTAGCTACGGTTTGTGGTTGTAAATGTACTGTGTCTGGAGCGTGCTTTGCTCGACCATGTGCCGAATGCGCGTCCGCTGCAGCTTGCCAGAGGTGGTTTT
>NW_008246169.1:77956-88858 GCF_000281045.1 Saprolegnia diclina VS20
GTGTGTGGACTCATTGGTGTTGGGCAGCGAATGGCAAAGTGGCAGCATGTACAGACGTCGATCACTGGTTGTCCAGCCTCTTGATCGTAGTGACGAAGGACGGTCAATGCTGCAATTCCATTCGTTCCCTTATCCAAGTCCATGCGTTCCGCGTGGCACGCTTACAAGCATTTTAATAATAGTAGGAGTGGTGCAAGTGTACTTGAAATGCGAATTGAGACATGCGACTTTTCGCGAGTGCGGTTGTGAATTGGGACAACAACGACCTCCGACAACCCTCGTCGGAGGATGTCGGTGCGATGTTTACTGCTCGTGTATACGATCGCCATCGCCACCAAATTCGCGACCAAGTGCAAGAGTACGGACGTCAACTAAAAATGGTCCGTCTTTTCACAGCTTTTTTGTTGCGTAAGGAGCCCCACTCCTTCAGTTGGATCGTCGCTTCACAACCACTAGACAAATGTTACAACCGCTGACAAACCAGTGGCAACTGTCGACATCGAAATTCGCTCTTCCGTAGCTCGTGCAATATGTACTACGTAGTAAACCTTTATAATGCCTTGCAATATTATTTAGCCGCTTAGGAAGCTATGTACACGCTGACGAGAACAAGAGATCGTCGTGGCGCACTCAATGGTGAGACTGCCTATTCTCTGCAAGGAATCAAATACACCTACTGTAGTTGTGGTCACTCGATTGCTCGGTACTTTGAACGAGCGTACTAGTACTTAGTTTTTTCTCAGTTTCTTCTACCTCGACGAGCTCCATGCCACGAGACAACTATGCATGCCGCCTGCTGTTGCTGCCAGGATGTCCTTGCCGTTCAGCAGTTTTGTGCTGGATCCGCATGCCGCCACTGGATTGGCGGAATGTTTTCCGTAGCGCGCGTTTGATTGGCCCGCACATGTAATATTCAGCCAATAAACCTTTGCGATTTAATACCAGAGCAGTATTAAAACATACAGAGTATGAGATGCCAGAGGCCAAACGAGATCCTGTGGCCACGGCGGTAGACGCTGTCGAGCTGCACCCGTAGCGAGAGCTCGCAACATACATCGGCTTGGAATCCAGCGTTTCTACTAGCCCAGCGGGCAGCATCGGGCCTTCCCGGGGCACGTCTCTCTTGTGTGTTTCGAGCCAGTGCACGAGCCAGTGTTTCATATCCTGTTTCGAGCTGAAACAGAATCTCGGAGTATTCGAATTCAAATTCTGTTCCGGTCGGAACTGGCAGACAGGCAAGCCACACCGAGCGATGAGTGTTGGTTTGTGGGACTCTGTCGACTCGACCTTCCAGGACGACATCCTCGCGTACGCGGGCCCGCTCACGCAGTACCTCAACGGCCGCCTCATCCTCGACAGCCCGACCGCCGAGCGCGCCGTCATCGCCGAGGCCTACGCCCGCGAGTGGCCCGGCGACCTCGCGTCTCTGCCCAACGCGTTTGGCATGCGCCACGTCGGCGTGCATGCGATGATCCGCTCCAAGGCCATGCGGTCGCGCTACGAGCGTCTGTACGGTCCGGTACGTCGCGTGTACCCGTTTGTCGACGCCTACGACCGCTTCGACCCGTGGCGAGAGCCGCTGGAGGAGATCCCGACGGAGTCGCTCGACGACATTGCGCTGCGCAACTGCTGGGTCGACGACCTCGCGTCGTACGTCTCGTCGCCGATTGCGCTCGCGCTCGTCGCGGCCATTGGCGGCCACGCTACGCTGTTGGCGTTCACCGGCTCGGACCTCGGCGTCGACCTCGCCAAGCTCGCGTATGCGCCCGCCACATACGACGCGCTCTTGGATTACGTTGCGGGCGAAGGCTACCTTGACGTCTTGCAAGTGCTGCACGCCGCCGGAAGCGCACATTGTACGGCGGCGGCCATGGACAAGGCAGCGGTGGCCGGGCACCTCGACGTCGTTTCCTGGCTGCACGCGCACCGAAGCGAAGGCTGCACGAGCGACGCTTTCGACGCATCCTTGCTGCAGGGCCACGGCGACGTTCTCGCGTTTCTTCAAGCGCATCGGACCGAAGGGCACTCGCCGCACATAATCGACGTGGCCGTGCGCTCGGGCAAGCTGGACGCCGTAGAGACACTGCACCGTCTCGGGCTCCCGTTCTCGCCGGCGGCCATGGACGTTGCCGCCGCCTGTGGCCACGCCGACATTGTGACCTTTTTGCATATGAAGCGCAGTGACGGATGCAGCGTCGCGGCCATGGACAGCGCTGCGCGCCACGGCCATTTGCGGATTGTTCAGTTTCTGCATACGCACCGGCACGAAGGCTGCTCGACGGCTGCGCTCGACGGCGCCGCGTTTAACAACCATTTGGACGTCGTGCAGTATCTCCATCGGCACCGGCGTGAAGGCGGCACCGCCCACGGTATGGACCGAGCGGCCCACCGCGGCCATGCCACCATGGTTGAGTACCTACACCGGCACCGGAGCGAAGGCTGCACGACGCGCGCGGTCGACTGGGCAGCGTCGTCGGGCCACCTCGACGTCGTTGATTTTCTAACGCGCCATCGAACCGAAGGGTTTACGTACAAGGCGGTGCTCTGGGCCGCGACCAAAGGCCACAAAGACGTGGTCCGACTCCTCGGCCAGCTCGATGCACCGCAGTACGACCGCGTTCGCCGGGCGATCGCCGAGGCCAAGGTCGCAATGCGGCACGACAAGGCGAGCTACCTCCAGGAAGTGACGGGCGTCGTTGGCGCCGACGACGATATTATGCGCTTCGGTGTCCTCTTGCGGCAACCAGACGACGACGACTACAGTGATTGGGACGCCGATCAGATCGACGACGACTTGGGTAGTTTTGAGCACGAGCTGCGGCTCGGTGTTTAAGAGTTGCGAGTGTGAAAAGTCTGTGTAAAAAGTCTTTTGTGTGTGAAAAGACCAAGATGAAGCAGGATTTAGAGGTAGCAGACCACCAACGTCGCGATGAAATGAGCAGAAAACGAATTGCATCGAGCAAACGCCAAGGACAGCGTCGGCATCCTGACTGGCGTAAAGTGTCGGTGGCCGCTGACGCGCGCCATAACGTTGTTGTTGGAGGTGCAGAGACCAAGGGGAAGGGAAACGTGAGCTTTAAGTGCGCGAGCTCGGAGCACTCTCGCAGGCTTTGTGATGGCATGCATAAACAAGCGACCACGAGGACGTGGTGGAGCTAGCGATCGCTCGGCTGGGAAGAATGGGTCAGATGGCGGTGGCAAGGAGAGGCGCTTTGACCAGAGCAACGGTTCATCAGTATAAACCACCAAGCAGTTTGCACCAAATATCTGAAATGCAGGCGATCGTCGATCAGGACCAGACACCCGACTGCATCATAAGCCGGCATCGCAATCATGGGAGGAGGGCTCATGGGAGGAGGGCTATCGAAGGAGCCAACTCGGATAGAGCTCTACTAGTACAAAGTTAACAGTCTAGTTCCTTTGACTCTACCGCTCGCTCACCAATGCAATTGCGTGCGTCCACCGCGCCAACCGGCGCCAACAACTCATCGGGCGAATTTCAATTTTATTTTCCTCGCAACGTAATAGAATACTAAATCCTTGATCTAGATACAAACCTACTGTTTAGATACATCAATTGTATTAAAATATCGTGCGCATCAAGGTTACGGATGCGTGACGCGCTTGTGTCATCGTGCTACACACGGTGGCAGCTGTCGCGGCCGCACGCAACCGCGACAACTGCGATCGTCACGACCATTTCCTGAGATTGCACTTGGCGGCCAGACCACGATATGATCACGTCGCCGGCATCGAGTTTGCCGCGGCCGGTCGCGCCGTCGGGCCACCGGCGCCAGCCGCTGCCGACGACTCGGTGCGCAGCGCCGGCAACTGCCATTGTTTCGATGTCTTCCCACACCGGCGGGACCGCGCCGCTGAGCCCCGAGTGCCAGGCCGTCGCACTTGGCTCGCCGGTGCGCGACGCACCCTTGAAGGTCATTGATACGACCTCAATCCACGAAACGATGGCGCTGCCTCGCCACGGTCGTTCGTCGACGACCGACGTGACGCTGCTCGCGCACCTCCGTCGACGCGCTATCCAAACACCCGATCGCGTCTGCTACCTCTTTGTCGACGACGACGGCAGCGAAGTCCGGTCGCTCACGTACGCCAACGTCGACGCCGAGGCCCGTCGCATCGCCAGTGTCCTCCAACACCAGTCCAAGACGTCGCCGTTCACACCTGGCGACCGTGTCCTGCTCTGCTTCCCGCCCGGTGCCGACTTTACCTTGGCGTTCTGGGGGTGTCTCTACGCCGGTGCGGTCGCCTGCGCCGTGCCCCCGCCCGACCCGCTTTTCTTGTCGCGGGACCTGGTGCAATTCCGGCGCATGGTCGACGAATCTGGCGCGTCGCTCGTCTTGACCAACGCGTTGTACCGGCGGCAGAGTCAACGCGACACGCTCTCGGCGCGACTGCGCACCCGGCGTGGTGTCGAGTGGCCGAAACATGTGCACTGGATCTGCACCGACACGACCAAGTCGATTTTCTCCAAACCGACCTTTCACAGCACCTACTATGCAAGTGTTTCGGACCGCGACGTTGCCTATCTCCAGTGCACATCGGGGGTCACGGGCGATCCCAAGCTCGTCGTTGTGACGCATGGCAACCTTCTCGCGCAAGCGATGCGATGGGCGACCGTGCAGGACGGCGACACGGTCTTCTCGTGGCTGCCTCAAGTTGACAGCAACGGCCTCGTCGGCTTCAACCTCGCACCAGTGTACGCCGGTGTTCGCTCGGTGCAGATGCCGCCAACTGGGTTCTTCAAGACGCCGTCGCTTTGGATGGCGCTCTGTTCCAAGTACAAGGCATCCATGACGTGCGCGCCCAACGCTGCGTACCGCGTGGCCGCCACCAAGACGCCGGATGCCGTCGCTGCTGGCATCGATCTCAGCGCACTGCAGCACGCGATCGTTTTGGGCGGTGCGATTCGCGGCGACTGCCTCAAGCAATTCGCCAAGCGCTTTGCCGTTGGTGGCTTTCGACCGCACCAGCTGCACTGTACGTGATCTTGGCCTCCTGCCCGTTGCTCATGTATGCATGGGATCTAGGTGCATATGGGACTGCCGAGACAACGACGCTGGTCTGCGGCTATGACGCGGACGACCGAAGCGCACCTCGCAGCCTTCTCGTCGACAAGCACGTCCTGGAAACGAATGGCCGAGTCCAGTTGTTGCGCACAGATGACCCGCGCCGAACGTCGGGCTCTGGCACACAACTGCTCATGGCCTGCGGACGCCCATTTCCCGGTGTCGAGCTGCGTATCGTCGACACGTTGGCGCGAAAAGCGTTGCCTGAAGGGTACGTCGGCGAAATCTGGGTCCGCAGTGACGGCGTCGGCGACGGCTACTGGCAGCAGTGGGACCGCACGCGGCATCAGTTCCAGGCGACCTTGGCGGCCGACGATCAACACTACTACCGGACATCGGATACGGGCTTTGTGCACAACGGCGAGCTCTTTGTTTACGCCCGGCGCGATGAGATTGCGGTCGTCGATGGCCGCCGCCTCAGTCTCCCAGCGATCGCGCGCAGCGTCGAAGCCGCGTCGGCGCACATCTCGTGCGACGGTGTCTTTGCCTTTGGGTTTGCCGATACGATCGTCGTCGTGGCTGAACTCGACGACGTTTGGACGTCAGCCGACGACAAGGTGACGCTGGGGGCGATTTCGAAAGCCATCTTTCGACATCTCACAGCCGACCACGGCGTCGCACACATCAAAGCGATCTTGGTCGCACCGGCGTCGCTGCCCCGAACGAGCAGCGGGTTGCTGCTCCGAGCGGCGGCGAAAAAACAGCTCGAGCTCCACACTCTCCCAAAGCAGTTTGTGGCGTACAACCACAACCCTGAAGCCCACTTGCGCGAGAGTTTTTTGCGAATCGACTAGTCTAGGAATGTTAGCAGTTTATTTCTTATAATTGTCGAGCTAAGAGTAGCACATATGGGGTTTGAACGTAGAGCACAATCTCGTACTCGCGACGTAGGGTTGTCGCGTCACATGCGTCGATCGAAAGTCCACAAGAGCGGTTTTGCTCGCTGTGTAGCATCGTGTTACGTGATCAAACGATGGGCGAAAAGGCCGACCTGAGGATAGTTGTCTTTTTTACGGTGCGCGCCGAAGCACACAGCTAGTTGCATCACATTGCTGCTCGAACGCAGTCAGAATTGTGGGCCGCCCAGTAGGCATGTTTGATTGGCTGAAATATTTTGTTTTTGGCCAATCACAGGTGATGCTTCTCCACAGCAGGCGCTGCTCGATGGACCGACCGCTTTTGAGGCCCCAATCAAGTTTGAAACGAAATCGCTATAACTTGGCACAGAGATAAAAGACACTTTGGAGAGCACGTTGCGCAATGTCGCATTGTCAGACGAGCAGTACAGCACGAGAAATCGACCATATTGTTCAATATGGCATATGCCACTTATAACCAGATATACATATTAAAACGGACTATTCGTGGCATATGCCATGCACTCATCGGCGAAAGCAGCTCGAATGTTGCGTTCACAAGGCCATCGACCAAATGATTACAGCATAATTCGATGTCCAGAATAGCTATTCACTGTCGCTTGCTCTACCGCCACGCCTTTTTGCATGTAGTACTGGAGTTAGGTGGCAACCAGGGAAACACGCACCGGTATGACCAAAACACTGTTTTATTCCCTTGGGTACAATCCACGGGTGCTTCAAGAGACATACTAGGATCCTCCTTCGAGTCTATTATCAGCAGCGAATCACGTTCAATAAACTCTCCAACGGCCGTCTCCACAGCGCCATTTTCACGAACGGCTCGGCGCCAATTAGACAGACCGGCACCCGTCAGTTCGACACATTTGTCAAGTCCAGCTAGCGCCATGCCTGCGGGTACGACGTATGTGGTTCGCTCGTCGCGCTTTAGCACGAGCAAACCTCCCGTCGTCCAACCCGCCACGGAGCCTCCGGCGATCGCGATCCCAACGCTCGCCCGCCTTACCAAATGGCAGCACTTTGCTAGGTTTTGCTTTGTCATTGGCTGCCTCTGGAACGCCGCCGCGCCGCTCAAAGCGTGGTTCCTCTCGCGCTACGGCTTTGTGCCGACAACGACAACGACGATCGTGAATCTCAACTGGGACACGGTGCTCAACGGCAAGTTCCTCACGCAACTCTACACCAACGCCGGCATTCCACTATCGAAGCCCCTCACTGCGACGCGCTACCTCAATGTCTTTACGGACTTCAAGATTCTTCCGCGCTCGATTGCGACGTGGGCAGGATCGTACGCTGGCACCGAGACCGTGTACCAGATGGACTTGGACGGACGACCGCTGCGTCGGTCGCTCGACGGTGCCGCCGAAGTCGCCGCGTTCAACGCCGCACTGCCCGCGTTCACCACGAGCGGCTTCAACCTCTGGGGCGCCGAGCGCATCTACAGCTACGTTCCGCCCACCACCGCATTTGGGAGTCTCCAGGACGTGGCCGAGGCCGTGCTGTGCCTCAAAGGCATGTCGCTCGAGACGTTTGTGAACGTCCAGTACAAGTCGTCGCTCAACCCGCTCACATCCCCGAGCGACGCCGCCGCCATGGCCATGTGGCGCACGCAGTTGTTTCCGCATCTGACGTCGTGCTTGGCGCGCCGGGCGACGCTGATCGCATCGGCGGCGACACCGGCGGCCGGTGTCGTCGCACTCGCCAAGGAATTGGCATCGACGTACAACTTGAGCTTGGCGAATATCGCGGGCACCAAGCAACTGTTTGCGCCAACGACGTTTCTCGACGGCTTTATCGACATCTCGGGGCAGAGCTCGGGCGCCGCCACCTACGAGATCAGCGGCCGCGACCTCTTCGCCACGGCGCTCGGCGGCAGCGGCTACATCAACTCGATCTTTGCACCGCGCGAGACGGCGTGGTGGTGCTCGATCCAGTACGTGGACCCCGCGACGAACGCTCCGAACCGAACGCAGTGTTTCGAGCGCATGGCTGTCTCTTTGCCGGCGTTCTTTGTCGGCAAGTACATTGCACTGAACTCGGGCTCACGGTATATCGACAACGCCGACGTTGTTCCCAGCACAACGATTGGCAATTTGCAGTCGTACCACTACAAGCACCACGACGTGCAGCCGCTGACGTCTGTTCACTTGGCAACACTGGGCAACCGCACGACGTGGGCGGCGTTGATACCGGAGGTGATTGCGACCGTCGCGCAGAAACCAGTCGACACGAGCGATGCGATCGAAGAACTCTGTTTTGTCGGTGACGGATGCTTTGCTGCGTGTCTGAACGAGACGGCGAGCGGCGGGACCACGTACACCTACCGACGTGGCGGCGAGTGCGTCACGACGATCGACACCGTTACCGTGTCGCTGAACGAGTTGTACGTCGACCTGGCGTGCCTCGGCCTCGGCACTGGCACGTCGCATGTTCGAGTGACCTATATCAACAGCGCCGGCATCCGATCGACGCGCGTTGCGTCAACGGCCGCGTCCCCGATGGCGATCTTGGCGTGTATCGTTGGCGGGCGTATTCCGAATGGCGACTCTTTCCCATCCAACTTTATCGATATGGTGTCCCGGGGCACCGAAGTCTCATTGGTCGTCACGTCGTCCAATGGCAGCGAAGCCATCATGCTCAACTTCATTGCGCTCATCTCGCTCCTCGGCTACATCTTTTATTTGCTTTGGATCGTTCTGTATCTGGTGAAAACCGATGCGTGGATCCGGCGTCTTCCGCCCACGGAACACAAGATGCAGCTGCGCTTCTCGATGGCCAAGTGCAATGTGAGCAGCGTTGTCTGGATGATCCACCGCAATTCGATGCGCATCACGGGCTTTCTGGGGCTTGTCGCATGGCACGTCGGTGCGAGCGACTGCCACTGCAACTGGAATTCGTCGAGCGATGTTCGCATCGACCCGATCTACGGCTGCAGCAACGATCCGACGGGTCACTTTCGCAACTTTAGCGAGTGGATTCGCCTTCTCTCGTACGCGTGGGTCTTTTTCGCGCTGGTGTACATGGACCTCATGCCCGGGATTGGCTCCAACTTGAAGGGGTATGCGACCGCTGTCATCATGCTGAGCCTCTTGCCGCTCGCGCTCTGGGCGTACGTGATTGGCGAGCTCTGGCGACTCCGTGCGCAATGGAGCTGGCTGACATGGATGCACAGCCAGCTCTTTTTGATTCTCTTTTGGCTCGCGGTGTGCGTCACCATGCGCAGCCGCGTCACCTTGCCCTACATGCGCCTTGTCGACTGGTGTCTCTACCGCATCGGCATGCGCAAGCAGTCGATTGACCGCAAAAGCCCGTTTCGAACACTAATTGGGACGCACTTTTGGACGCCCGCAGCGCTCTTTCGACCCGAAGACATTGCGTACGTCCCTATGAGCGTGCTCCTGAAGACCAAGGGCATCGTTTTGGAAAATATTGTCGACCATACGTACTTTACCTATGGCGTCGACACCGATCTCGATGACGAGTCGAGGAAGCCACGAACGCACCCCGACTGGGTCCTTGCGCAACCCGAATACTACGTGTGTGTCGCGACATGACACGTTCGTTGTATTAGCGACATGTCCTTTTATAGTCCTTTATATATATATATATCCGAATATCGATGCAACTGGTGGCACACGATTCTCGTCGAAGTACGTAGTGGTTGTGCACAGTGGCAAAGATGCTGTTGATTAAAACACAAAAGCAGTACATTGTGTCATGGCTATCCTATTTCCATACATTGAAAATTGGGTACGTTCGTGCATTTTCGCTTGATAAATTGATATATATCTTCATAATTCCACACACGCACGTTCGGTACGTTACTTTGGACTATTGCGAGGCGCAACGCCAGTACCACACTCGACGCCACCACGCACTCCGAGCTCGTGTCTTCGAGTCGCTCGTGCAGCAACACGGCAAGCACGCTGTTCTCGACCCGGTGTGCCACATGACCTCGCTTGCGGGGGTCGCGTACTTTGATGGCGCGGCTCGGAAAGACCCGCATTGTGGCGGTAGTGGCTCGCTCGTCTTTTTGATCGAGTCGCCCCAGAACGTGGTGTACCAAGCCAACTACCTTGATGCCGCGACAACGAACAACGAGGCCGAGTACGACGGTCTGATCACGGCGCTCCAGCTAGCTCAGCGACTGGCAGTGACGCATCTCACGGTGCGCGGCGACAGCATGCTGCTGATGCAGCAGATGAAGGGCATCTACCGGGTCCAAGAGGCCCGTTTGCAGAAGCTGCATGTCCAGGCGCGGGAGCTCGCGGCATGTTTTACGTGCACATGGGAACACCACCCTCGCGAGTTCAACCAAGCCACGGATCATTTGTCCAAGCTCGCACCCGACGACTGCACCTCGTACGCGCATCCCGACGACGGACGGCACGATGTACTGCCGGCCGAGGAACTCCTGCACGTTGAAGAGCTTCTGGCCGCCGACGTTCAACACACAACTAGTACGTAAGTCTTAGTAGGTGGAGTCTTTAGTCTGTATAAAGATTTCAATCCATATCATCATCATAATTCCACAAAGACTTCGCATACGTAGAGACTAGCAATCTCCTTCTTCTTCATTCGCTCGCCGGGCCGTGGCTCTTCTGTCGGTACCCTACGACGCTTGTGGCCGCGGGTGAGGCACGGAACGACACGGTCGGTAAAATCTGTCCAGGCGTCGCGGTCGGCGGCAAAGCTACGCAGTTTGTCCAGGTCCTCGGGAGTTGCCAGCGATTGAGGTGGCGTCAGCGACTGGAGGTCGCGTTGCAGGACGATCGGTAGCGTGATCTTGGTGCGCCCTAAGAAACGGCACCTTGGATGGGGCAAAGAAGCAGTCCGCAGCCACGTTGGCCGGAACGTCGCGACCCAGGCGCAGCACGTGGCCTCGGAGGCGCCAACGCTGGCGGAATGCGAAGTAGTTTGCTAATCTGATGCGATCCATA
>NW_008246169.1:106847-118069 GCF_000281045.1 Saprolegnia diclina VS20
CTCGGGTGACACTGGTGTTGTTGCCAAGCTGCTCGCGATGGGGGTGCGCGCCACCGCGACGGACGAGGTGCGGAGGTCGCTCATTGTTGCTGCATACCACGCCGCAGCGTAGACCTTGCGGACGGCGCTGCACGTGGCGGCCACGCATGGCGAGGAAGCGATGGCCGTGCTCCTACTCGAGAAGAATGCGCTGCTTTGTCGTTGCCGCGATCACGTTCGTGCTGCTTGTGTGGGATTGGAGTATGCATTTGCCAGCGTAGAAGGGAAATCTACCGCTGCACAACGCAGCGGCCAACGGCCATATCGCTCTTCTCGACCACCTCGTGGCCCCTACCGCCGCTCGGACGATTGACGAAGCGAATGATGTGGACACTTGAGCACCCTGTAGCGGCCGCTGAGTGCATACGTGTAGGACGGATGGACGCCCGTCGCCCTCGCCGTTCAAAGTGGTCACACGAACGTCGTTGCGCGCTTGCTCCACCATGGGGCCTCGCTCGAGCACAAGAGGCTCGTACGTGCTGACGAAAGAGCATCCGTTCGTAGGTGCGATACGTTGCTATGTGTAGCAGGACGGCACGCTCCTGCATGTGGCCACGTCGCGTCGCGTGGGCACCGATCTTCTCAAGCACCTCGTCACGAGCGGCAGCAAGGTCGAGGCTTGCGACACGGTAGAAGCGCTCAACGTCCCACTACACCGTACCGATGAGCGACTGTGTGTAGCGGGGCTGGACGCCGCTGCATGTTGCAGCCCACGAGGGCCACATCCAAGCTGTCGAGTACCTCGTGCGAGTCGGTGCCAACGTGGTGGCCGAAACCTTGGTACCGCTTGCCCCGTCCTTTGTCCATGATAGTGAGATACCTGTAGGACCGTGAGACGCCCTTGCAAATCGCAAACGACAAGAAAGTCGTCAAGGCCTTGCGCACGGCCCAAGCCGACGCGCGGAACCAAGCGATCAAGGCCGAAGCCGACGCGCGGAACCGAGCGCTCGCGCGCGCACAGGAAGCCGCTGCCCAGGTAGATTGCATGCCATTGCTACAACGTGATAGCAAGCTCCGTGATGTACAGGCAAAAGCGTTGTGCGATGCCGTTCCCAAAAATGATGTCGGTGCGGTCACGGACCTGCTTGCTGCTGGCGTCGACCCGAGTGGGCTCACCGTGGTACAATCTCTCTGCCGTGCCTTGGTTGTCGCACAGGGCGTCGTCGTAGGAGGGTGTGGCGCTGCCTGTCGTGGCCATGCGTCTCGGTCACTGGGAAATCTGCGACCGGTTGCTGGCCGTCTCGGTTGTCACGAGCGATGCGGCCCGCGTACGCATGCTGCACTCGCTCGCGCTCGAGCTGGAGCAATTTGAGGCGGCGTGGCACATTCTGCAAGCCTACGCTGACGTCCTCGCGTGCGACAAGGTACTCACGTCGGCTCGATCGTGTTGTCCCACGACGATGGCTAGCACGTCTTGGCTGAAGACGATACCCCGGTGCATGATCTGCAGGCCATGTGGACTGGCGCCGCGCTGCGCACGGCCGCTCGCAAGGGCCAAATCGACGTTGCCAAACGTCTTCTCTCGCAGTTTCAAGGCATTGTTGATGCGACCAACGAGGTAACACTTGCCGTTGCACTCTTGTGGGCTCATGTCGATTTTGTGTCGCTAGCGTGGCGAGACGCCGCTGTATGTGGCGATCGACCCGACCAACGAGTCTAGTGACGTGGCTGCGCGCACTGCGATGGCAACACTGCTACTGGGCGACGGCGCGAACCCTCTGGCTATCACTACGGTTTGGGCGCTTGCACGTGATATGACGGAATGAATTCGCGTTGGTGTAGGCGGGTGTGACGCCCTTGCTCTTGGCGGCTCGCAGTGGCAACTCGGATATCACTGCAGGGATCGTCAAAGCAGTGCTCGCACAGCCATCGCCCGACATGGCGGCGCTCAGCACTTGCTTCGCCGAGGCCGTTGGGCAGCGGGACATGCGAGTTGCGACTGTGCTTTTGCCTCATATGACGACCGACGATTGGACATCGACACTCGCATCGGATCCCATAGTAGCACACACGCTGCTTTTCGTCGAGCGGTAGACTTATGATGGACTATAGGGCATGGCGATCCTCGCAGCAACCGCCGGCCATCTGGGCATACTCGAACACTTGCAAGAAAAACACTACGATCTCTTCTGGGTCGCTCATGTATGAACTCGCTCGTCCGCACGTGTGGATGGTATCGAGTGCGTAGGGGGCGGAGGGTTCGACGTTGCTCATGCTGGCGGCCGCAAAAGGCCACGCGAAACTCGTCGACCACCTCGTCCCCTTGCTGCTACCATCATTCGAGCCGATCGACAAGGCACGGGACGCGCTGCAAGCTCGTGAAAAGGAGCTCGAGGCGGCCAGAGACCATGTGTGTCTGCGCAACACGGTACGCTGCTTGCTATGCGCGATTCGACAAAGTACATATCCTATGTAGGCTGGACAAACAGCCAAAGATTTGGCGACCGGCGCTGTCTTGACAGAGTTTTTGGAGAACATTGCAGCGGAGCTCGAGCTTGTTCGACAACTCATTCAGGTGTCAACGATGCGAATGGAACGAGCGCTCATGCTTGATGGCATTAGGAAGCACGGCTCGTCGAAGCTGTCGACGCCCACGACTGGCTGCTTGTCATGACGCTGCTGAACCAAGGGGTTGCTGTCACGGATGCCTGTGTCGTGGTGTGTCAATCCGCAATCATCTCGACATGGACTGGCACTTGACGACGATATGTGTGGTTGTAGGAGACGATATGGCGTGCGGCTGTCGGCGCAAACGACAAGGAATTGATCACGACGCTCTTTCGCGCAACGGGCATTGACGCGTCGCTGCGTAAAGAGGTATCACTCTCTCGAGTCGCAGAGGTGGTATCACTCTGTGTAGGCTGGTCGAGCGGCACTGAAAGAGACGATGAACAAAGAAACACACAACTGGACAATGGTGTCGAGCATCCTGCAGGCCTTTGCCGCGACCAACGGCGGGGTCGCCCCCGAGGTTTGCACATTGTGTGGCGAAGTTGTTGACGCAGACTACGAGTAGGCGCTTTTGCCATGGCACATTGCCGCCGAGTGCGCGTCGTCCGCAGTGCTCGGTATGATGTTTTTTCCGCTGGGCCACTGCATCAACAGCACGGACGCGGTATGAACCTTATCGAATGTACTTGGATGGGACGACTGGCGTAGGACGGCTTGACGCCCGTGGCCGTTGCGATCCAAACCAACCGACGAGACGCTGTTGACATGCTTGTCAGCTGCGACGCCGACATCTCCATTGCACCGCCGGTAGCAACAATGCCTGGCTATGGTTGTACGATTCAAAATTTGGTATAGAATATCGACCCGCCACTGCACATGGCGCTGTTGCTACCCGACAGCTCAGACATTCTACGCATGGTGCTGAGCGACGACGTCAACGGGCTGGACGTCGAGCAGCGCAACACGGTGCGCTTTGTGCCCCTTCATCGACACCATTCTCAACCTCTTGAAGGCCAACTATACGGCGCTCATGCGTGCGGTCGTCGATGGCCGTGAGGAAGCAGTCGAGCTACTGCTTGAAGCAGACGCCAACGTCATGCTATCGCTACCGGTAGAATAAGTGGATATGGTTTCCTTGTGCGACCGAGTGCGTAGGACAATGGACCGACGATCTTGGCGGCCGCAGCGCAACGCCCGAACCGAGCGATTACGACATTAATGGACGACAAGGTCTATGAGGTCCTCAGCAAGGTGGCTCGTGCGGATAAGACGAGTCCAACCTCACATGGTGCTTAGGAATTGCCTGCGGACATTGTCTTTGATGACCTGCAACTGGGCGAGAGTCTTGGTGTTGGTACGTATGGTACGGTCTACCGCGCCACGTGCAAGCAGAGATATGTTGCAGTCAAGACGTGCAACTCGACCCGTCGGTGCGACATCACGACCTTTCGCGAAGAGATCGAAATCACACGCCAGTACGAGTATTGCGACCATCAGCTACATGTTAGGAAATGCGCTGTAGACTGCGCTCGCCGTACCTCGTGCGGCTGCTGACGGCGGTCGACGATGCGAATGGCAAGCCGCACATGGTGCTCGAGCTCATGGACGCTGGCGATCTGTGCAAATACATCGAGAACAAGCGCCTCGGGACATTTGTGACGAAGGATTTCCCTGTCGTGCAAGTGGCGTGGGCAGTTGCCAACGCACTGGCCGATATCCACGCCGCCGAGTGCATCCACCGCGACGTCAAGAGCAAAAACGTCTTCCTCTGCACGACGAACGGCGTCAAGCTCGGCGACTTTGGCACGCTCCGATCCGTTGATGAGACGATGACCAACAACGTCGGGACGCCGCAGACGATGGCGCCCGAAGTCACGCGTCAGGGTGTCGAAGAAGTATGCGCGTATGATACGTCGGCAGACATGTACTCGTTTGGCGTCGTCTTGGCCGAGCTCTCGTGGATCCGCACACCGTACGACAACAACCTACACGGTACCAAGGACCCGGAGGGAAGTGGGAACGTCTCCCCAACCATCCAGCCCCACTGCGCCATGTGGTTTAAGACGCTGGCCTCTCAGTGCTTGGCGGTGGACCCGGCGGAGCGCCCGTCTGCAGCCCACGTCGTTGAGATGCTGGCCAGCCATCTCGAGGACGACGACGATCATGTCGCGCCCACGCCACCGCCCGAGCCGACGCCGTAGCGAGGCCTTGTATAGGATTCGTCAAGGCAGAAAGATGCAGTTGTTTCCTTGTTGGGTCATGTAGCGCGAGGGTCGTTGGTCGTGGCGAAGGGCTGGTGAGGGGTGAGCACGTTGCCACATTTTGTGTCAGAGCGTATGTTGCAATCGATGGCCCGAGAACCGAGTTGTTTCCTCGTATACCGAGATGCCTGTAGCACAAGTACGCGTTTGAATCGAGGCCGGGCACCTACCTGGTCGTGTTGTAAGGTGACTGCTATAACGATAGCCGGTGACAGTGGCGTTGTTTATGATGCGTGGTGTACGTTGGCCAATCATTTGCTGAGATGGTTGCATGGAATTCGAGAAGGCGATTGTGGCTGGCATAGGAAAAGACGACAAGCACAAGACCATGAGCAGAGGTAGAGGACGATGAAGAAGCGACAGGGGACAGCGCTGTATGTGGCGATGCAGAAGAAGCTCCAACAAGCTGCAGATGGAGGTCGACTGGCCGATGTGAAGCGCCTCGTGGAACAAGAGGCACCACTCCCAACTGCGACAATGGCGTACGTTCTTCTCTTGTATGTTTGGTTGTAGAAGTGTATGGGTTTGGCCGTAGTGCTTTGCTCGCGGCTGCTTGGAGTGCTCGAACGGACGTTGTCCACTACTTGCTTCAAAAGAAGAGCATGTCAACGGAACGTTGTGATTCGACTGAGCTTCGTGGTTCTGTGCGTATACGATCTACGTGGCAGTCGTATGTACAGCATCAGACAGTGATGATCGAGACCGCGGAAACGATGATGCCCGCGACGACGGAGATGACGACAGATGGGGAGGCCAAGACGAGTGGCAGTGGTGTGGTTGAGCAATTGACGTAGCTCACATGGGTCCTTGAACACAAAACCAGCGGCAATAAGGTACCTTCTAAAGTATGCTTGGTTGTCGTCTCACGTACACATTTCCCTAGGCGGTGTGAGGTTACGAGTTACAAGCTGGTCAAGCGAATATACTTGTCGTGTTGGACTCGCCAAAATGGTGCGTGGTTGCAACAGCCTTTCCAGACAAGTGGATGCATCGATAGTATTCTGCAGCGATTTTCAAAGGCATACTTGCTTGCGAGTATGAGCAAACAATATCGCACCTCATTGTCTCTGCACTATACCCTACAACAAGAGAGTCTCTCACACTAGGTCCAATTCATTCTCAGACGAAGAGCATTTGCTGCTGTAGTCGTCAGATCCGCGCAGCAGACTCCCCAAAATGTCGTTTACCTCTGTGCCAACTTGGCGCGAATTCGTTTCAAACTTGATTGGCGGTCCATCGCCTCCTGTGGAGAAGCATCGCCTGTGATGGGCCAAGCAATGACTACCTGGAGACGCGGCACCCCAATCTCCCATTGGTGCCCTAGCCGCAAATATGACCAGATTCGTGGTCGACGCTCTCAGTCCACGCGCCGATCGTCACCACCAGTGCATCTCTCGCAACAAGCACATGTCTTCCCTTTCGACTACCAAGTGTATGCATCGCTACGACGAACCCATCCTGCGCACGAGTTCACAGCCGGGCGTGGCACTCGCCTATAGCATGCAATAAGATCCTATGAGTTCTGCTGATAGCAGACTGTCCTCCTTGTGCAACCGTTATGGTCGCGCCGCAACTCGATCACACGCGCGGCCACCAAGACCAGCTGTTACAAAAGTTTCAATGTTTCGAGGATACACATGCCACGGTCGCCTTGTTCAATGTACTGTACAAGAGCAAGAAACGAGTCCTATCGAGCGACGATCGCGTCGCATGGGTCATCGCTGGCAAAGATGATATCCCAATATGCGACTTGAATGCATGTAAATGTCGATAGCTTTTTGCCTACCAGTATTGTTTGCATGGGGTATCCCCGAAGACAATTGAAACAGGCTCCATCGATTTCTAATGTGTCCTTGGTAGTGTTTGAATGTGGCTGCGGCAGAACGACGACTTGCCTCGGGCCAGCGCTGGTCTTTGAAAAAACGCGTTCAACCCAATGCAACCGATCACGTTTTATTCGGCTTTTGTGGGTTTCCGACCGGGCGACATGTCGACTGCTGGTAGCGTCTCCTACTCGACCGACGTGCATGCGACGCCCGTGGTCCCGAGTCTTGTGGCTGCGACCAAGGTCTACAGCCGCGTGATCCATGCGCGCAAGGCGAGACGTCCGAGGGCAACTGGCACACGTCGATGGGCCGTTCGATCGTCTTGGACGCGGTCAAGACGCTCTACGATGCGATCCTACCTCTCGTTCGACGCATTGCACCGGCCATCGACCTCATCGTCGATACGACAGTGCTTGGCGCGACTCGAGCTTGCGCTAGATTCACAACGACATGGCCATCTCGACCGGCTAGACGTGAGACGAGTAGCAGCACAAGGACGATGATACCGACGACGAGCGCCCGACCGAGTGTGATGCGTTGGTGGCTGGACAGCCCACATGGTGGCGAGGTAGGCCATCGACTCGCGCCGGCTTGTCGGCCTCGTCGAGCAGCAGCGCCCTCGTGCACAAGCTACTCGATACAGGTACGCGACGCCGCGTCGTCCAGCCATCGGATGTTTTTTCTCTGTGACGGCGACAACAATGCGACCGCCATCGTGACGCGGGACCCCGACTGCCTTGACCGCCTGGTTCATACGGTTGGCGACCTCAGCTTACTGCGGTGGACGCAGCCAGCCGTCACGGACGGTGTTGCCAAGGTGACGTCACGACTGCCGTCCGTTTCGGTCCCCGTGTCTATGGCAACTACGCCGAAAAGTACGTCGGCGGCGGCGGGGCTGATGCCCGATCAAGTGCTCGCTGCCACGGAAGGTTGCCGCGCAGCAGTGACTCGATTCGCATGTCGAGGCGTGTCCGCTCGCGTGTACTCGTAATAGATCGGCTTACGTTGCTAGTGCCACTACGTGTCGTACAGTCAGTCGTAGTCCCGCGCGCGTGACAGACCCGTGGCTGCCGTCCGAGCGTCCGAGCGCACTACTGTTTTGGCCCGCCGTCGGACGCTGTGATGCTCGATCGATGACGTCAGGGACCATGTCGTGACGCATTTCCGGACGCACATGCTTGCGATGACGTGGAAAGGCGAGAGCGACGGCGCCGCCGATGTCATTGCATGTACCACCGCGTCCGAACAAGGACTCGGCCGTCCACTGCGTCCTCAACGCCTTCGCCCACCACCCCGACGTCACGTGGCAGTCTCAGCCACTCGGGCTCTGTGCCACGTCAAGCCGGCGACGCCGCTCGTTGTGCCGCCGGTCGTCGCGTCGCAGGGAGTCCTCACGCCGTCGATGCCATCGTCGCTGCCGCGATGCTGGAGCCTCGCACCTCGGGTTGTTTTCCTAGGGGCGAAATGGCCACGCGTGCGGTGATCGACCGAGAGTAAAACACAGCACGCGTCATCGCACCGACGACATCCTTCCGTCGACTAGTAACACCGAATAATTGCATTCGGTGTAATAGTACTGTACGTTTTCTTCTTACAGGATTCGCGATGCGACGATACAGGGTAGCCGCCGAGAAGAGTGGACACGTTGAAAGCGACGGCTTTGCCACGGTGCCACATACCCAACATAAAATACAATGAAAATATATCAATGCCCGTCGCTGCCGATCGAGTCGATGTTGTACATGTTTTTCAAGTTTAGTAAGGCAAGCGACAATAGTCGCTTGGATGGGCGCGCGGACCCAGTGCGTCCCACATAAAAGTCATCGACATCGTCTGCTAGCTCCTCGACAAATGGGACGTTGTCAACTCGCACCCGAAGATCGCACGATTGACATCTTTCCAAGTGGCAAAGCTACGAGCTCTGGGAGCACCTCCAACCCATCGGAGAGGCGCATCGAGATGGTCAGCGCCGAGAACGGCGGCATATGCAGCGCACTAACTAGAACGCAGGTGTCCTGAGACCACTTCAAGCGCTTCTTTGTGATGTGTCTGGGGCCAAACGATGTCCCCGAGTGCCACGTCGTATTACCCGTGTGATTTGCATTGTCCGGATCCGGATATCATGATCCCCGTTGCACGCCCGACTGACGCCAACGCCACAGAGTCGTATACGACGCTCGTCGATAGAGTTCCGAGGCCGACACGCCGCGTCCAACGATATTTTGCTCGCTACGACAGGACCGCCGGTGACGACAACGACGTCATCCTCGCATTCGTTCACACGTCAACTACCAGCATCTCTGGCGGCAAGCACATGCCACCTACGAACCAAAGTTGCATTGCACAATGGTACCTCGACCTGCCTGCGACGAGCAACCGCGTCTCGCCAACGGCTCTGGACGAAGCTACCAACGTCGCCGTCACAGTGCATCAGCATGATGCATCTCGTCATGCAGTGCTCAGCCTCGTTACGCTCGCCACAATGGCAATCGTCGACACGAACGGTTGTTCTAGACAGCTCGCAGCGGTGCCGCAACCAAGGGCGTGATGACGACATATATACCCTTGGCTACGTGGGCAGTCGCCAACGCATTTGCCGAGGTCTACGCCAAGAACAAGAGCTGCAACAAGTCTTTCTCAGAACCACGCACGTGTGCGTCAAGCTCGGCAACTTTGGCGCGGTGGGTCCACGGGCTCATGACGGACGATGCCGGCTCGATGATCCGGATGGCGCCCGAGGTCATGCGCCGTGGCTGCGCGACCTCGCCGATCAATGCTTGGCGTTGGAGCCAAGTGAGCGCCCGCGGCATACGAGATTGCCGCCTTCGCAACGCCTCTCGACGACTCGGCACGAGAGCCGGCTCCGGAAGTCTCAGTCAACCGATGCCATCACAAGAAGTGTGGTCAGCGGAGCGTTTTTGCGTCGCGTGCGACGCTCGAGAGACTAGAGTCGGTGGTGTTGTGTTCGTGGCGGATGATGAACGAACGGCAGAGCGTCAGTGTTGGAGAGGTTTAGTGTTGCGGCGAGCAGACCACGACGTCGGAAGATCGCAATGTCGAGGGTGATTGAAGAATAGACCTCCTTGCACGCACGTACTTGTACACGAACGCTGCAATAGCGACCATGTTGCTACGAGCTGCCATTGAGCTCCAATGTCACAACCGAGCGACAGGGGACGTGGCTATGATTGGTGTGTATTTTGGCCAATCCCATGCGAGATTTGGAAATGACGGCATGTGATTGGAAGGGGCGTTTTATTTGCATTTTCGTTTTGGACGTTGACGGCCGCAAGGACCATGAGCGACAAGGAGGTACGTGGGCGAAGAGATGAAGAAGGAAGCGACCGACTGCGTCTGTGATTACATAGGAGGAGCTCAGAGTGGCTGCAAGTGGCGGTCGACTGGACGACGTGAAGCGGCTCGTGGAGAAGGAAGGCGTCAACCCCAACTACAACAATGGTGTACGTCGTCTTCTCTATCGATAGATTTGTAGATTTGTATGAATTTGGTCGTAGAGAGCATTGTGCTTTGCTGCTTGCAATGGTCACACGACCGTCGTCGACTACTTGCTGAAGAAGAACGTCTCGACGGAAGGTCGCTATGTACGTCGATCGATATTTCTATCATCTTTTGATTGCAATTGAAATTCAACGATCGGTAGGGTGGAGATACACCTCTGATCGACGCTGCTCAATGCAATCATCTCGAAGTTGTGCGTCTCCTCTTGGACGCCAACGCCGATCTCAACGCCAAAAACAACGTACGTAGTCTCTCCATCCTCCTACATCTACAACAAAAGAACGTAGGACGACAAGACAGCGCTCGATCTTGCGGCTGAAAAGAAACACAATGACGTGGCGCAGCTCTTGCGCGACCATGCCCAACGCAAACTCACCAAAACCAAGGTACATATTGACACGTTGGACCTTGTCGACGTGTAGTATGGTGTTCCTGATTAGCTGCTTGCAGCGCTGCACGAAACACGCATCCAAGATGCCATCACCCTCATCAAGTCAACCACGGTGGACGTGAATCTGCGGGATGGCGTACGTCGACTCCATCGCGAGCTACGTACTAAGCATCCTATTCTTGTAGAATTATGTCCCACTGCTGCAGTTGGTGGTCGACACGGGGGACATGGCGCTCCTACAAACCCTCCTGTCCAAGCCCAACCTCGACGTCAACGCCACCGACAAGGTACACTTCTTCATTGAAGACATATTATATTTCACACAACGTACTGTCGTAGGAAGAGCGCACGGCGCTGACACGTGCGATCGCCAAGAGCAACGTTGCAGCGGTTTTTGCCCTGCTAAAAGTCAACCCTCTCATCCGCTTGGTTGACAATGAGGTACTGTCGTCAGTGGCTTCTGTACCACCGCAACATCGTTGCTTAGGGTCTCGTGATTGAAACCGACGTCTTGGGATCACTGCTGCTCCACGCCGCATCGACCAACGACGCAAGCAATGTCGACAACCTGCTCCGCGCCGGAGTTCGTCCATCCACCATCAATAAGGTACGACGTTCGTCTTTTGGAGAACGCTCGACGCAATCTCTGCTTCGATAGGACGGAGCCACCGCACTGCACGTGGCTGCTGCTAACGGCTACGACACCATCGCCGCGCTGCTGCTGGCAAAGGACCC
>NW_008246169.1:118169-120451 GCF_000281045.1 Saprolegnia diclina VS20
CAAGCCAAGTGATAGTGGTTTGGTTGCGCAAGGAACGCGCCTCGAATCGATCCGTGAGCACAGCACCAACGGCAGCGAGGTACCTTTGTCCTTATACATTTGTGTTGGTTGTCATCACACGGGCATCTTTGCCTAGGCGGCGTGAGGCACAAGTTGATACATTGATATAGTGTTTTGCAGCCTCAACATGTGCAGTTGGTTTTGGTGTTGGCAATCAATATCAACGTCGTCTCTTGACCCAACTACAGACTAGCGAGAGAGATGACCGTCGCTCGCATCCGTGTCGCCAACCCATCGACGCTCCGCACACTGCCACGTATTTCATCGGCATGTGCCGTATTTAGCGGGTTCATTCGGCATGCGATGCCGAAAACGGATATTTAATTCGGCGTTTAATGCCGAATCCAGGGCGATGCCAACCCCGGTGAGATCCGAAATGTATCCTAGGATAAGGCAGGTGGCCTTGTTCTAGGTTCGAGGACGACCGTTTACTCTGTATTTGTATCAGATCACACCGCCCACCGGGAAAAAGTCCGAATTTGAATTATATAAAGGTATCCTTGCGATTGGTATGGTTGTGGTGAAAACAATCAATAATCCTATAATCCTTGCCGGAGCCAACTTCAATCCCCAATTTCGGCAAGGTCGACGTGACCGACCAGGACGCAAACCATGAGGCCTGCGCCTCGCCGCCAGGTCAAGGACCGCGAGACGCGCCGTCGCGCCCTCGACCGCGCCACGGACGACACGCGCCAGAAGGCGTTGTAGGTCTTGACCTGGGACCTTCGACCTTGGCTCGCCATCGGCGCTCGACAATGCATCGGACGAAGCGACCAACGTCGTCGTCTCGGTGCATCGACTTTATACATCTCTTCGTGGGATGCTAGGCCTCGTCACGCTTGTCACGATGGCAGTCGTCGGTAAGAACGGTGGCTCTTGACAGCCCGCTGCCGCGCCGCAATGACTGTGCGGGACGACGATTAAGTGGTGTCATCGGTGCGTGTGTTTTGATGTCTAGCGTAGATGACCATCGACCACGACTGCGTCGAGAGCTGGAGCTGGCCATTGGCGCCGGCGGAGAGGCGCTGCAGTCGAGATGGTGCCTTGCGCATTGAGGCAGCTGCGGTGCACATATTGGCGCACGTCACTCGCCAACAATTGCTGTTTTATTCCAACATGAATCAGCTAGATATTCAACGCGAGCCAATACATGGCGCTTTGAGCCTTCATAATTCTAGACAGACTTGTCCTTGGCCACTGAAATGGTCCCAGCGTTCTGGCTCCGCGCATAGGGCGTGGTATCGAAAATGCCATTTTATTCAAATCAATTCGTTGAAAAATCACCTTCTATTTGGTTATGGTGGCAGAGCACACGGTAGGATGTCTGGCAATGCCCTTGTCGCCGTCGGCGCCGAGTCGTGGCGGGACAGAAACTACGTTGTAAGCGGCCGGTGCCAGATGCAGCCACATCGATCAAAACACACTTGAACAAGGTGCTGCATTTGCTCCGTCGGGCGAGTGGTGGGGTGGCACCATTGGTAGTCCAACCGGCTAACTGATTGTACGGCTGGAGCTTTGTTGCAGCTCAAGCGCGACGAGCGCACCACCGAGCGTTGTGGACGCACGCGTTCCCGCCCTTGCAGTTAAGGCTTGGTTTTTCATCGTAGCACATGCCAATAATAACCATATTTCGATACTATATATGGCTATACTTGGCGTCTGCCAGTATTAATAACAGAGGTGATTTCTCGTGTTGTACGCGTCGTCTGACAATGCGACATAGCGCAACGAACTCTCCAAAGAGTCTTTTATCTATGTGCCAAGTTGTAGCAAATTAGTTTCAAACTGGATTGGGGCGTCGAACGCGGTCGTTCCCCGAGGAGCGTGGCGAAGCCAATCGACCGTGATTGGCCAAATATATGAATATTCTGGCCAATGGGATACGCCTTGGGAGTCGACCACGGCGGTGCTGTCCCATCGCCATCGGCATGGCCGTTGCACCGGCTAACGCCAACGCCACAGAGTCGTATACGACGCTCGTCGATAGAGTTCCGAGGCCGACACGCCGCGTCCAACGATATTTTGCTCGCTACGACAGGACCGCCGGTGACGACAACGACGTCATCCTCGCATTCGTTCACACGTCAACTACCAGCATCTCTGGCGGCAAGCACACGCCACCTACGAACCAAAGTTGCATTGCACAATGGTACCTCGACCTGCCTGCGACGAGCAACCGCGTCTCGCCAACGGCTCTGGGCGAAGCTACCAACGTCGCCGTC
>NW_008246169.1:161986-162787 GCF_000281045.1 Saprolegnia diclina VS20
ATCGTATCACTAATATCGCTAGTCTTTCTGAGACATGTGCTGCACCGGCGCTACCTTCATTGCAGCGACGCTACCTGTGGCTGCAAATCGTTTGATCCACAGCCGATCGAAGTACGTCCAGCAGTAATAGCCTCCATGTACTGAGTAGCCAGTAGGACACAAGGTGCCAATTTTGCAACCATGAAGCCGAAATGCATACCGTGGTGCCACTCCCCCCGTGGTACCGTGATCTAATGGACACTTACTCGGGCGCACCGGCGTCGTCGCCAACGTCGGCGCACTCTGAACGCGACAACGACGACGACGACGATCCATTTCGAGCACCGTCGGACGACGAAGCTATCGAGATGGTACACCCACCTGTTCGTATCTCTACAACTGCATGAAACGATGGGTAGGACACGACGGTTCTCGTCGCTACTGACGTCGGGCGTCTGGCTTCGGCGTGGATCCCTCGTATACTGCGTGTGCAGTACCACGATGAAATTGCACAGTGGGCACTGCCGTTGCCACGTCTACCGCCAATACCCACCGACGACGACAATGTGTATGTCAACACCACCGGCACCGTGTCGACAACGGTGGCTGGACGTTCACGAGACGCAGACGCCACGGCGACGACAACCGACGAGGTAGTTGTGGTCGAGATACTAGCCACAGGAAATCACACGTCGCTGGTGGACACCATCGACGGCTACCACGGCCGTACGTGTACCTGTCGCATCCCGGTGTATGCGTTTGCACCGCAGCTGCGGCTCCGCGCCGCGTTGTTTTCGTGGATGGAACACTGGCGTCGTGGCG
>NW_008246169.1:163028-163647 GCF_000281045.1 Saprolegnia diclina VS20
TGCACTTTTGTGATCTTGCCAGGGTACAACTTGGCCTTGCCCTTGTACTTGGCTTGGACCTTTTGCCCGACCTTGAGCACAGCGCTCACTTCGGCTGCTCGGATCAGGGCCTTGTCCACGCGGGTCTCGACCTCGCCGTCGTCGTAGTCGATGTCGTAGGTGCCGTTGGCGTGACAACGAGCGATCTTGCCGGGGTAGTATTTCAACTTGCCATTGTAACGCGCTTCCACTTTAGAGCCGACGCGAAACCCAGCAGTGTCTTGTGGCTCGACGAGGCGAATGAGGTCCTTCTCGACGCGCTTCTCCTTCTCACCATCGTCGTAGTCGATGTCGAACGAGGCGTCCGTGTGCACCTTGGCGATGGTTCCCGGGTAGAACTTGGATTTGCCCTTGTACTTGGCCTCGACCTTGGCACCGACGACCCACCCCGACGACGACGATGGCTTCTTGGGACTACCGCCCTTGATGCGGATAAGATCTCGGTCAACACGCTTTTCCTTCTCGCCGTCGTCGTAGTCGACGTCAAAGGTGCCGTCAGCGTGGCACCGAGCAATCTTGCCAGGGTAGTAGGTTTTGCCCTTGTATTTGGCCTCGACCTTGGTGCCAACGTCAAAGTCGT
>NW_008246169.1:170145-170734 GCF_000281045.1 Saprolegnia diclina VS20
TGATTTCTCGTGTTGTACGCGTCGTCTGACAATGCGACATAGCGCAACGAACTCTCCAAAGAGTCTTTTATCTATGTGCCAAGTTGTAGCAAATTCGTTTCAAACTGGATTGGGGCGTCGAACGCGGTCGTTCCCCGAGGAGCGCCTGGCGTGGCGAAGCCAATCGACCGTGATTGGCCAAATATATGAATATTCTGGCCAATGGGATACGCCTTGGGAGCCGACTACGGCGGTGCAGCTGTCCCATCGCCATCGCCATGGCCTTTGCACGCCCGAGTAACGCCGATGCTATGGAGTCGTATACGACGCTCGTCGATAAAGTCTCAACGCCAACACGCCGTGCGCGCCGAATCCAACGATATTTTACTCGCTACGACGCGACCGCCGGTGACGACAACGACGTCATCCTCGCATTCGTCCACACGTGGAGCGCCCACCAGCATGCATCTCTGGCATGCGTCGAACAGCAGCGCCTCGTGCACAAGCTACCCGAGACAGGTACGCGACGCCGCGTCGTCCAGCCATCGGATGTTTTTTCTCTGTGACGGCGACAACAATGCGACCGCCATCGTGACGCGGGACCCCGACT
>NW_008246170.1:0-463 GCF_000281045.1 Saprolegnia diclina VS20
CGTTGGTCGCAAGATCAAAGCGACGGGAGAGGATACGCAGCTTCTCAGCGTCGTCCAAAAGCTCCTCGCCGCACTCGGGATCGATACACGTCGGCGCCGTCATGACGTTGGTCGTCTCGCAAATGTCGCAGTCGATGCACAGGTTGATCGAGAAACCCTTGGCGTTGGCCACCTTGGCGCGCTTGAGCAAGAGCGCGAGGTCCACTCAGAAATCTGTTCTTCGTTGTGTATTTGCCCACTGCACAAGAGGAATGAAAGCGACTCGGCGTCGTAACGACCCATCAATGCAATGTCGACGCCAGCGTCGAACGCGAGCAATCACAGGACCGGAATCACAATGATCAGTGCCGCTGCGACAGGCCCGCGACGCCTTCTTGTTCATACTTTGGGGATGCACCAACAGCCGCTGTCGCCAGGGAGGCTGTTGCATCAATCATAATCGCAGTCTCTGGCATCGACACCA
>NW_008246170.1:3197-3949 GCF_000281045.1 Saprolegnia diclina VS20
GATATTCTTTACTTCGTGCTAGGCGGGTACAACGCCGCTTCTACTGGCCGTCCAGTTTGGCCACATTGATGTGACTCGGGCTTTGCTGCGTCATCGTCCCAACCTCCAAGCCACCGATGCTGTACGAAATGAAGTTCTCCCACCTCGCAGCTTTATCTTGCTGATTAGGACGGCAACACGGCCTTTGCGATGGCCACGCAGCGTGGGCACACGACTATCGTGGGCCTCCTCCACGAGCACGCCAGCAACACCCCAAGTGTACGCACCATGTATAGCTTTTCTGCGGCTCAATACTGTTCTTTCCATAGGCTCCACCAACGCCACCAGTCCGAGCAACTTCCAAGGCGAAGGAGACGGAGCTCATGCAAGCCGTGGTTGCTGGCAATGTTGCTGTCACCACAGCACTGTTGGATCAAGGCGTTGATTCTCGCGTCACGAATGAGGTTTTGAGATTGAGTTTTGACGTCAAACTCACGTCTTTGCTTACAGAAAGGAGATGGTCTCCTCCACCTTGCAGTGCGCCATGGCCACACGCAGCTGCTCCAGATGCTCTTGCGCCGCCCCGACGTGTCATCGGTCGACTGCAATAAAGTACTGCAATTCGCCTTGTGTATATGCTTCCTCATGCATGCATAGAACGGCGAGACGCCACTGGTATTAGCGATCAAGCTGCGCCATCGCCGGTTCCCACACCAAATTTACAACGTCGTTCACCAAATCGCCGACGATGTACGAGTTGATGACGGCGCCGT
>NW_008246170.1:8790-9441 GCF_000281045.1 Saprolegnia diclina VS20
GTGCTGCGTCACGTCGTGGTCATCGCACAACGGTGCAAATTCTTCTGGACGCTGGGGCCGACGTCGACAAGTGCGTAAACGCAAGCTTTGTGGACGACGATATCCAGCTATTGGTACCACAGTGTTCATTGCTCTATGCGTCACTTAGCTTGGCCTAGGGCGGGTCGACCTCTCTCTTTGCGGCGGCTTTGATTGGGCACGAAGAGGTTTGCCGCATCCTGCTCCGTGCCCGCAAATGTCCACGCGCCGGACAGCGTACCATCTACTCGGTCAGCTGAATCCTTTGCTCACATACCTCATGCATAGAGTGGTCAAACGGCGCTGACGGCTGCAGCGCGCGGCGGCTACGCGTCGGTCGTGCGACTCTTGCTCGATGCTGGCGCCAGCCTCGATGATCAGCACCAGGTCTCTTCCCTTCACCCTCTGCGACCGCTACTCATAGGCATTTAGGCGCGGAGCCCGGCAGAAAATTGAGCGGAAATATGAGTGAAATATATTGCCCGTAATTATCTTTCCCCTTTCCCCGGAGAGCCTTTGCGGGCCAAAAGTACCGGCTCGGGTGTAAATTAGACAATGACGCAGAGACTCGTACTAGCCGTGACTGATGCTGATCTGGCCAATGTACAAGCGCTTTTGGACGCCGGTGCCAGT
>NW_008246170.1:9541-17122 GCF_000281045.1 Saprolegnia diclina VS20
GCACGTGATGGTTGCCGCATCGCAGAATGACGCAGAGAGACTCGCACAAGCCGTCGCTTCCAACCTTACCGACGACAAGGTATATGACACTCACTCACCCAACCCCTTCACACCTTTGGCGTGTAGTCGACGACGTCAACCTCTTTGACGTCGATGTCCACCAGCCGCGAAACCACGGCGATGGCGCCGCCCTTGAAGCACTCGGTCAGCAGCAGCTCGAGCTCGGTAATGTGCTGGGATTGTCTTGAACGTCTCTGTTGAAACGATACTGTGTAGTCCATGTCATCGTCCTCGTCACGGACAATGTCCAGCAGTGTACCATGTTCAGTGTGCAAGACGCGCTACGCTATATCTGCCGAGCGCTGCAGCAAGTGCAACGAAATGCTGCCGGACGCATCCGCCAAGCTCACGCTTTTGCTCAAGCGCGCCAAGGTGGCCAACGCCAACGGCTTCTCGGTCGACGTCTCGATCGAATGTGGTTGCGAGGCGATCTACGCCATGACGGATGCGACGTGCACCGACCCCGATTGCGGCGACGACCTGCCGGACGACGCCGAGAAGCTGCGCATCCTCGCACGTCGCTTGGACATGGCCACGGGCGCCATGTAAGCTGCATCCGAGAGATCCATTTGGCTTTACCGAAGACTAGAACGTTTGTTTCTGCATGTAATCTCCATTTCTTTCGAATACATTTGTCTCGCACTCGCAATTTATGACTTTACGACTCGACCGTCAACGAAAAGACGGATTTCCCACACAATCCCTTTACACTCCGGCTCAAGCCACCAACGAGGGCTATCTTGTCGAGTGCCCCAAAACGACATTTGCAATAGCAGCAGTATATATGTACTATACTAGTACAACTATTGAACAATAGCATAAAGACGCTACGTGATCGGCTGCACCGCGCGCCACTGCTCGAGGAGCGTCGCCATGGTTGCACACGGCGTCGCCAGCACATCAACAGGCGTTCCCAACGCTGCCACGCGTCCGTGCTCCAAGATGAGGACGCGGTCCGACGTCAGGATCGTGTTGAGCCGATGCGTCACTGTGAGCACCGTGCGCTCAGCACACTCGGCCCGCACCGCCTGTCGCAAGCTCTCGATAGGTATCTCGCGACACAAATGACGTACCTCTTGGAGCGCATAGTCCTTTGGCGTCGCCCACGAGACCGCCGCGGGCTCGTCCAGACACACGATCGACGCGTTCTTGAGCCAAATGCGCGCGCAGCAGAGCAGCTGTCGCTCGATGACGGTAAAGTTGCGGCCGCGCGTCGTCACCGGCTCATCCAGTGACGAAACCATACTCACGAGCTGGGCGCGGCGCAGTGCCGCCCAAAGGCGGTCATCGCCAAAGATGCCAAATGGATCCAAGTTGCTGCGCACCGTGCCTAGTATCAATGTATCAACGTATCAGAGACACCATAGGAGATCCGTGGTGGTACCTGAAAAGAGAATCGGGTCTTGGGGAATGTACGCGACTTGGCGCCGGGCATCGTGAAGCCCCATCGATGCAATGTCGACACCATCGATGCGAATGACGCCAGCGTCGAGCTCAAGCAGACGCATCAGCGCCATCACAAGGCTGCTTTTGCCCGACCCCGATGCGCCCACCACGGCGATCTTCTCGTGGGCGACGACGTCGAACGAGAGGTGGGTCAGCGCCGGCGCCTCGTGTGGCTGGTAGCGCACTTCAACATTCTCAAACGTCAGGCGACCGCGCTTCTCACTCTCGAGGCCACGAAGCGAGAGGTCGCTTGTCAGCGGCGCCTCCATCGGGAGGTTGTCATAGCTCTCGAGTCGCTGCAGCGCAGCATGGGAGCCTTGCACTTGAGCTAGGACGCGCAGTGCCCAGTGAAGCGTCGGTGTCAGCTGCAGAGCGTAGTAGAGAGCCATCGCCACTAGCGGCAAGGGCGCCATGCCGGAGGCTTTCGAGTTGACGACAAGGGCAGCAGCCAAGGCACTCAGCGTCGCGCCAAGCCACTCGACCCGGACTGCGAGCCAGTGGTTGGTCGCCGTCACCACCACGTGCACGCGCTGATGCGCATCAAGGAGCGCGTAGTAGTTGGCGCTGCAGTGGCCCTCGATGCGGTAGGCGTGAAGCGACCGAAGACCGAGAAGGCACTCGCGGACGTACGCCGTCATCGCCTCCCGCGTGGCCGCTTCGAGTCGTTGGAGGGCGTTGGCCGACGGCACGTACGCTCGCTGCAGTGCGTAGAGCGCCGCCATTGCTGGAAGGACGGCCAGTGCGAACCACGGCGTCACGAGCATGACAAGACCAACGGTTGTCCCGATAAGCAAAAGCGTGTGCAGTAGCATGTGCATGGTCGACGGCACCTCGAGGTCGACGACGGCGATGTCGGACGCCAGCGTTGCGAGCAGCGCCGAGACGGGTGATGGCTCGAAAAAGCTGAGCGGAGCGCGGAGAAGGTGCCACAGCGAAGTGTGAAAGAGGCGCTGGCTGCCGACGCGACCTCGACGGTACGAGATGGCCGACCGCATGTAGAGCAGACCAATATACAGCGCATGTCCCGTAGCAAAGACGTAGAGACCGAGGAGCGACTCGTCAAAGCCGAGGTACGATGTCGCAAGAACCGTGGTGGCCTGGGCACTCAGATACCAAACGAACGATGTGGCGGCGAGGCCATAGCCGCCACATGCTCGTAGGTACCGCTTGTAGACGCCCGAGTGCTCTTTGAGGCTTGCGACAGCGTCCGTGAGCGTCGGCAACAGCGGCGTTGGGTCGGGCGACACGAAATCTTGTCCTGTTGGCGCGGGTTCAAGTCTCACTGCTGCATCGTCGAGTAGCGTGTGCGACTGCAGTAGGTCGTGGATCGGTCCGTCGTCACAGAGCACGGTTGTGATCGAGCCTTGCTCAACGACGACACCATCCTCGAGCAGCACGACCGAGTCGCAGAGTGGGACAAACGCCAAGGCATTCGTGACCCAGAGGATGCACTTGCGCCGGAGAAGACCGCGGAGGCAGCGACCAAAGATATGGTCGCGTGTCGCAGAGGCCATGGACGCAAAAATGTCATCTAGTAGGTAGACGTCCGCATTTTGGTAGACCGCACGAGCCAGCGCGATGCGCACGTGCAGACTCGGGTCCACCGAAGCCGGAACGCTGTCCATGTTGGTCTCGTCGTGGTCGGGGAAGAGCGCGCTGTTGTCGAGCACGAGCGACGTCAGACCCGTAACGTCCATGACGCACGCGTACCAGGACGCCTCCCACGGCTTGCCAAACAACACGTTCTCCTTGATGCTTGTGTGGCGCAAGAATGGCTTTTGCGCGACGTACGCAAAGGCGCCGCGGGCCATGACGCGGCCCGACGTGCAGTGGACCTCGTTGAGGAGCGCGTTGAGCAGCGTCGACTTGCCACTGTTGTGCGGGCCAAGAATCGCGCAGAGCTCGCCGGCGCGGACGTAGAGGTCGATGCCCCGCATCTGCCAGAGGCCATTCGATGCTGACGAGAACGAGGCTTCGGCCGCGTCTATCGATGGCAGCTGCCAGCTCAAGTCGGCGTCTTCAAAGCGCACTCCAATCGCACTGAGCGTTCCGACCGTGAGCCGTCGTTGGTCGACCTCAACAAGAAAGGCTGTGATGCGATCCAAGCTCGCCGACGCTTCTGAGAGCGTCGAGAACACCTGCGGCAAGAGCGCGATCGGTGTCCGGAGCATCTGGAGAAGCAGCAAGCTCGGAAGGACGGTCGCCAAGTTCAGCGCTGCGCCCGTGAGATAGACGTGGCTCCCCATCACGGCCATTGCCATGAGAAGCGGCGTCGCGTCAAATAGCGTGGTCGAAAGACTGCGGAGCCGGGCGACGAGCGTCAGTTGCTTGAGCTCGGCGTCGCGCAAGGTCGACAGGCGCGCGAGGCAGTGCTCTTCCCACGTCTGCATCTTGACCATCTAGAGATCGCATGACAATAGCTTCCAACAAGCCGATTAATGGACCTTGAGACCGCGCAGTGTCTCGTCGCATGTGTGCTGGCGCGACGATGCAAGCGTGTGCAGCTGGGCGTGCGCGGCCGTGGCTTTGGTCGCGAGGCAGGAGCTGAGCGGCGTCATAATGACAGCAACAGCAATGCCCACAAAGGTAGCGACGCCAACAAACGAGTAGAGCAAGTACGTGGCCATGCAGATCTACATATATCGTAAGAAAAGTTTCAATCTGTCAAAAGAGTATCAACCTGCAGCGTCGCGTACCACAGCGCGTGGAGATACGGCGACGCATCGCGGAGCTTTTGGACGTCGGTCGTGACGAGGCCCACGATCGAAGCAGACGACGTCTGCTGCCGCACCGAGAGCGCGAGGTGCAGCGCCTTGTCGTACGTCATTGCCACGAGCGCACTCTTGACGTACAGGCCAACGTCGGCGCAGTAGCAAAAGTACTGGCGCAGAAATGCCGACTGCGCGAGGCTAACGCCAAAGAGGATACTCACGTACATGTAGCCTTGTGCCATTGGCACGTCCGACGCCATAAAGTGCAGCAGCGCGGCCAAGACCATGGGTGTGACGAACTGGAGCACGTCGGCGAGCAGCTTCATGCAGCCAGCGAGGAAGAAGGGTCGACCAAACGCCTTGAGGAGGCAGAGCCAGACGCGCGGCTGGACGCGACGCTTCTCGGGGCCCCACTGCTGCTTGAAGTGGAGCGCGATAACGTGGGCGCGGCTGGCCGGGTCCAGCGAGCAGAGGTCGTCCATCTCGAGCGGGCGCGCCTGGCCGAGGTAGAGCAATGGCGTGAGCCACGACACCCATAGCGCATGGCGGCTGCCGCCGGCTATGGGCGGCCTCGACGCGCTGGGGCGACGCCCGCCATGCAGCAGCGGCTTGGACTCCATCGTCGCTTCGCCTCGACCGTTGCGATCTTCCACGATCTTTGGTGGCTGGCGACCTGCGAGATTCGATATCATATGCATTGCAGGAGGTTTCGGACACTCCGGCTGGTCATCTGCAAGTTGATCGCAGTGGACCAATACACTGGATGAACTCGAAGGTACCGAGATGATGCACGCCCGTGGCGACACGCAGACCTAGGGCGGGCAACTCTTTTTCGCGGCGCTTGAAGGCCGCCTCGACGACGTCACGAGGTTGTTGGACGACGGTGTCGCCGCCGACTGGACGTGCGCGGTACGCAGATGCGCACACGCTGCGTACTCACCGTGCCATGCTCAGGCGTTGGCTGGCTCCACTGCGCTCTTTGGGGCGAGCCAGAATGGGCACGATGCAGTCGTTTGCGCGCTATTGGCTGCCAACGCCGCCGTGAACCATACCACGCATGTATGTCGTCTTGCACCCAACGGTGTTTTCGATCATGGCGTAGGAGGGCGAAACCACTTTGATGCCGGCTGCGACGCTCGGCCACGATGCCGTCGTATGCACGCTACTCGCAGCTCAAGCGGACGTCAACCAAGCCATGACGGTTTGCATCGCCCTTTTTAGCAGCCATACTGACTGTACTATGTGTAGGATACGTCGACGGCACTGGCGTTTGCTGCGTGCAATGGTCACCGAGCGATTGTCGACATGCTCGTCGCGGCCAATGCCACCGTCGACGCTCAAGTGACGGTCCGACGTTTTTTGTTTCTCGAGTTTTCGCACATTTTGCATCAATAGGCGGGGGCCACCCGCTTGTTTTTGGCAGCCCAGTGCGGGCATGCCGATGTAGTCGCGTCGCTTTTGGCAGCAAATGCGTTCGTCGACCACGCCATCGAGGTATCGTCGTCGTTGTGCATTTTTCTTGAACAAGGTGGGAATAATGTGGCAGAACGGATTCACGCCGCTGATGATCGCCGTCAAAAATGGTCATTTTGCGGTCGTTGAGGCCCTCCTCGCGGCCAATGCCTCTGTCGACCACGCAACGAGCGTACGCTTTTACTAGCGTCGTGTGAGGCTCTCAAAACGATGGCGTAGAAGGGCGAGACGGCGCTGCTCTTTGCAGTCAAATATGGTCTAACTTCGGTGGTCACAGCGCTTTTGAAGGCGCACGCGTGCGTCAACCAAGCCGGCCACGAACTCGTGCGACGTTTCCGAGTGTTGCGATCCTGTCTCTAGAACGATGTTTAGGACCGAGCGACGCCACTCGCCATCGCCTCGGACATCGGTCACCTTCCCATTGTGATGGCGCTCTTGGGCGCCAACGCGGCTGTGGACCAAACCAATTCGGTATTTCACACTTCTGTACGGTGCAAAATGATTTTTGCGATGATGACCTTAGAATGGGACGACACCCCTCTTTCTCGCGGCCCAAAATGGTCATGACGCAGTGGTCGCAGCGCTTCTTGCGGCCAACGCCGCAGTCAACCACGCCAACGACGTATGTTCCCATCGACTGCCCGCTTTTTTTTTAATGTTGACACCAGGATGGCCCGACGGCCCTATTCATCGCGTCTCAGAACGGGCACGGTGCCGTCGTCGCATCGCTCCTTGCAGCACATGCTGCCGTGAACCAAGCCGACAAAGTACGTTCTCCGTGTCCCCGATTTTATCCTTAATTTTTGGCTCGAGGATGGCGCGACGGCCCTTCTTATGGCGTCCCATATTTCTTCCTACACTGAGTAATTACGTCGTAGGCGGGGGCGTCCCCCTTGCTTTTGGCTGCCCAGAACGGACATGCCCAGGTAGTGTCGACGCTCCTGGCGCACAAGGCCAACGTCCACCTCGCCAGCTTTGTACGCATCATCCTCTTGTGTTGTTGTCTGCATTGTGCAACGTAGAATGGAGAGACCGCTCTTGATTTCGCGACGCGCTTCGGCCACGTGCATGTCGCCCGACAACTTGTGAGCGCTGGCGCGTTCGTGAACCAGCGCGCCGACGAGACGCCACCGACAGCGCCGCCTGCCCGACGCCAGCGCCTCGCCAAAACGGCCCGAATCGAAAAGTAGAAGCAACACCTGATGTACTACACACACGACAATACTGACGACGTTACGACCACTCTTACCAGTAAAAGCAAGCAACCCGCAACCATACATCTAGGTCACCGCAGAGTTGAGCCTCGCCAGGACCACCTTTGTGGCGGCACCAGTATGGACCAACCACAGTCGCCATCTCGACGTCCTTCAATCGCAAGATACGTATTTAGAGCTTGCGACGGGCGAGTGTGCCGAGCGCACGGTGCTCACAGTGACCCATCGGCTCAATCCTGACGTCGGACCGCGTCCTTATCTTGGAGCACGGACGTTTGGCCGAAATGGGACCCCTGTCGAAGTTCTGGCGACGCCGTGTGCGACCAGGACGACGCTCCTCGAGCAGTGGCGCGCTGCGTATTTCTCGACAAGGATTCCACAGCATTCATGCACACACGGCCTTAGTTGATAGGATTTGATGATGCTAAAAGCCTTGGAATTACGTGGCAGCGACAAAGTGTGGTGCAGTTATGATCAGCGTTCGTGGGCTGACATTGACGCTCTGGACACTGAAGCTCACGCCGCGTTGGTCGCAAGGTCAAAGCGACGGGCGAGGATGCGCAGCTTCTCAGCGTCGTCCAGAAGCTCCTCGCCGCACTCGGGATCGATACACGTCGGCGCCGTCATGATGTTGGTCGTCTCGCAAATGTCGCAGTCGATGCACAGGTTGATCGAGA
>NW_008246170.1:17222-17691 GCF_000281045.1 Saprolegnia diclina VS20
CAGTCCACTGTGTGCTGCGTCACGTCGTGGTCATCCCACAACGGTGCATGAGGTTTCAAATTCTGTCGTTGTATCAACGAGTTATATTGTAGGTTGGTGACACCCCACTTTTGATGGCGACACTGCACGGTCACCTCGATATTGTGCAACGTCTTCTCGACGCTGGCGCGGACGTGAACCTGAGTCTTCAGGTCGGCTTCAATACTAAAGGCCAAAAAATCTTGGTACTGGCTCGTATCTCTGCAACGATATTCTTTACTTCGTGCTAGGCGGGTACAACGCCGCTTCTACTGGCCGTCCAATTTGGCCACATTGATGTGACTCGGGCTTTGCTGCGTCATCATCCCAACCTCCAAGCCACCGATGCTGTACGAAAGGAAGTTCGCCCACCTCTCAGCTTTACCTTGCTAATTAGGACGGCAACACGGCCCTTGCGATGGCCACGCAGCGTGGGCACACGACTATCGTG
>NW_008246170.1:21925-25070 GCF_000281045.1 Saprolegnia diclina VS20
GGATCGCGTGGTAGATTTTGTGTGGAATGTGGCGCTGCCAGAGCTTGATGGCGAGGACGACCGGCGTATCGTTGCTCTACGCAAACTAAGAAGTGATTTTTTGCCAGAGAAGCTGTACCGTGTTGCGTGCGGTGAGGTCCACGCCAGGTGCACGAAGCAACTTGTCGAGAAGCTGGCCTTCGAGGATCTCTGCCTTTTGGAGCTCGTACGGGACGAGTCTTGTGGCATTGGAGAGTTGGGCCTCAACGCCACGCAGAGCCAGGTGCAGCAATCGACCACCGGTCTACACGCATCCAATTGGTATAGTTAAGAAAGCATGAAAAGGCCGAGTAAGTATAATACCTGGTCTGTAAGGTTGGGACTGGCACCGGCGTCCAAAAGCGCTTGTACATTGGCCAGATCAGCATCAGTCACGGCTAGTACGAGTCTCTCTGCGTCATTTAGCACTGTAGCAACCGTCACATGCTTGTTCTCGATCGCGATGGCCTGCGCCGTCAAGTTCTAGAGGTCTATGAGTAGCGGTCGCAGAGGGTGAAGGGAAGAGACCTGGTGCCGATCATCGAGGCTAGCGCCAGCATCGAGCAAGAGTCGCACGATCGACTCGTGGCCGCCGCGCACTGCGGCCGTCAGCGCCGTTTGACCACTCTACGCATGAGGTATGTGAGCAAAGGATTCAGCTGATCGAGTAGATGGTACGCTGTCCGACGCGTGGATATTTGCGTTGGCACGGAGCAGGACGCGGCAAACCTCTTCGTGTCCAATCAGAGCCGCCGCAAAGAGCGAGGTCGACCCGCCCTAGGCCAAGCTAAGTGACGCATAGAGCAAAGAACACTGTGGTACCAAGAGCTGGACATCGCCGTCCACAAAGCTTGCGTTTACGGACTTGTCGACGTCGGCCCCAGCGTCCAGGAGGATTTGCACCGTTGTGGGATGACCACGACGTGACGCAGCACACAGTGGACTGTCGTCATCCTACGCACGGTACGAGTTTGTACCTTGTAGTAGTGATACACAAGTACGTTCATGGCTTGATTCACGGCGGCGTTGGCTTCGAGGAGCATCTTGACAATGACGTCGTGCCCATTATATGCAGCAATGAACAGCGGTGTTCCTCCATCCTGCATCATCAACGACATTTGAGGCCACATGTTTGAAAGCGCAAGATGCGAGAGGAGAGAACGTACGCTCATGGCTTGGTTCACAGCGGCGTTGGCGCCGAGGAGCGTCTTGACGACAGCGTCGTGGCCTTGTTGAGCAGCAATGTACAACGGCGTCACTGCATCCTGCATCATCGTCGACATTTGAGCCAAAATGGAAGAGCGCAACCGGCAAAAGGAGAGAACGTACGTTTATAGCTTGATCCACAGCTGCGTTGGCGCCGACGAGCATCTTGACGACGGCGTCGTGGCCTTGTTGAGCAGCAGCAAACAGCGGCGTCGCTCCGTCCTACGCAATAGGTCATGTCTTGTTGCCATCGAGCGTGCACCTTGTGGGCCCAGTGGACGTCGGCGCCTTCCTTGAGCAGGCGCTGGACGTCGTCGATGCGCCCGTCGTACGCAGCATTAAACAGCTGAGCGTCCTAGAGAGAAAACGCATTGCAACCACAACGGGCAGCGTTGACGTCGTACCAATGCCATCGCGATCGTCGGTCGAAAGAGCAAGTTGTTGAAATGAGTCTTTCGAATTTTACGGATTAAGGGTCCTATTTCTAGGGTTGTCCGGCTTCCAACCTAATTTCCGGTAGGCACGAATTTCCGGCATATGCCGTTTTCATCTTGCTTCTTCCTTGTGTTCCTTGTGGCACTTGCCGAGCGTGGCCTTATTATGGGTCGAAAGAGCAAGTCGGTCGCTTTGAGTTGAAGTGCCAAGGGTCAATAATCAGATTATTGACCTTTGACCCGTGCATACAAAAAACAAGCTTGACGCCTCCCCACCAATACACTGTAGATACCGATACACTGTAGCTGCATTCTTTTGTACACTGTATAATACGGGATTGTCAAGGCATACAGACATCCTCTGCGTTAATTGACAACCTCGTTAATCGACAAAAATAAGCCCGTGTTCAGTATACCAATACAAAATGGTTGTTGTGTTACAAGCAGAACTTAGATATACCAAATAGGATTACCAACGCCACATGTCGTTCCAGGGCCTATCGTCCGGCTGGCATTGCTCTAAAATGCATAACACATGGGTCAAATCCCACGCTTTTCAGATATTTTGTCAATTAACGCAGAATATGTCTGTATCACTCATCCTAGCAAGAGCCGACAACAAGAGCTGACAACATAATACTGAGCTCTCAACGCTGTACTCAACGCGCTCCGCAGCAAAGTCCACTGCACGTTGGGCTGCGTCATGGCCCGAGGTGCCTTTGCCTACGCGGCGCAAAAGCCGTTCCAACAGCATACGCGTCTCAAGGAGACTGTGCGTCACGGGCTTGACTTCGGTCGTGCTCGCCAACAGCGCTCTACCGGTATTTCTCGACCATGACGGGCTGGGCGCTCACAAAAGACGTTCGGTTCTGGTACCTCTTCTTCGCTGTGCTCATTGGCGTCGGGTCCGGGCTCTTTGTCATGGCCAATCTCGCGTTCCTTCTCGAGTCGGCGGGCGGCGCGCCGGACGCTGTCTCACCCTACGTCTCGCTCTTCTCGCTGTGCAACCTCGCTGGTCGGCTCGTTGTCGGGCACCTCTCCGACATCTATCTTGCCTCCTGGACCCGCGCCTCGTTCTTTGGGTTGGGTCTGGCCATGACCATGTTTGGCCAAGTTCTCTTTCTACTGACGCCGCTCGAAGGGTTTGTTGTGCCCGTGGCCGTCAGTGGCATTGCTGAAGGCTTCCTCTTCCCCACCTACACGGTGTTGACGCGGGAGCTGTTTGGCGCCAAGTACTTTGGTGAGAATTTTGGCGCCACCACGCTCGCCAATGCGATTGGCTTTCCGCTGCTTCTTGGTCCGCTCTCGTCGCGTCTGTACCGCCTAGCGTCGGTGGTCGACCCGGTCTCGGGCGCCGAAGTCTGCGTCGGTCGGCAGTGCTTTTTCTGGACGTTTGCAGTCGCCTTTGGGCTCAACGGCCTCGGTCTCTACTGCGCGTACAAGCTGCACCAAGCAACGCGCAAGTCCTAAGCTCAAGTTGAGTGTTT
>NW_008246170.1:25990-29092 GCF_000281045.1 Saprolegnia diclina VS20
TTTAGTCTGTATAAAGATTTTAATCATCTCGTATCATATCAACGTGCTGTGGTGACAGCAACATTGCCCGCGACCACGGCTTGCACAAGGTCTGTTTCCTCGGCACATGCTTGGGATGGTAACGTTAATGGCATCTAAGATAAGAGCATTGGAAACCTCGGAAAAGCTATACATGGTGCGTACACTTGGGTGTTGCTGGCGTGCTCTTGGAGGAGGCGCACGATAGCCGCGTGCCCACGCTGCGTGGCCATCGCAAGGGCCGTGTTGCCGTCCTAATTAGCAAGATAAAGCTTGGTACTAGAAACAACGCAAACTCGTACAGCATCGGTGGCTTGGAGGTTGGGATGATGACGCAGCAAGACCCGAACCACATCAATGTGCCCAAACTGGGTGGCCAGTAGAAGCGGCGTTGAACCCGCCTAGCACGAAATTAAGAATATTCTTGCAGATATAGTAGCCAGTACCAAGATTTTTTGGCCTTTAGCGTTGAAGCCGACTTGAAGACTCAGGTTAATGTCCGCGCCAGCGTCGAGAAGACATTGCACAATATCGAGATGGCCGTGTCGGGCCGCCGACAAAAGTGGGGTATCTCCATCCTACCGTTTAACCCATTAATACAAAAGTTGAAACTTCCGTCAGTGCAGAGTACGTCGAAAGCTAGATCTACAGTGGCGTTGGCGCCGAGAAGCGCCTTGACGACAGCGTCATGACCGTACTGAGCAGCAACGAACAGCGGCGTGGCTGCATCCTACATCATCAACGACACTTGAGCCCGACCTGGAGAAAGCATGACGAACTTACGTCGAAAGCTTGATCCACATCTGCGTTGGCCCAGAGGAGCGTCTTGACGATGTCATTATGGCCTTTCTCTGCGGCAGCGTACAGCGGCGTCGCTCCAGTCTACATCATCAGCGATATTTGAGCCACAACTGGAGAGCACCCGGCAAAAGAAGAGAACGTACGTCCAAAGCTAGATTCACCGTAGCGTTGGCGCCGAGGAGCGTCTTGACGACATCGTCATGACCATACTGAGCAGCAACAAACAACGGTGTCGCTCCAGTCTACATCATCAACGACATTTGAGCCAAATTTCAAGAGCGCAACGCGCCAATGGGGAGACCGTACGTCTCTAGCTTGGTCCACAGTAGCGTCGGCGCTCAGGAGCGCCTTGACGACGGCATCATGACCGTACTGAGCAGCAACAAACAGCGGCGTCGCTCCAGTCTGCATCATCAGCGATATTTGAGCCACAACTGGAGAGAGCAACGGGCAAGAGAAGATACCGTACTTGCAAAGCTAGATTCACTGTAGCGTTGGCGCCAAGAAGCGTCAAGACGACAGCGCCGTGTCCGTTCTGCGCAGCAACAAACAGCGGCGTCGCTCCATCCTACGCAAAACGACTTATCGATTTGCCATTGAGCGTGGCTGACGCACCTCGTTGGTAAAGTTGACGTCGGCGCCTTCCTTGAGCAGGCGCTGGACGTCGTTGATGTCACCGTAGAACGCAGCACTAAATAGCTCAGCGCCCTACACCACTCATTGTACACAGCAACGAGCGCCGATGCCGTACCAATGGTCGTGATCTAACGAGGGACGCCATGGTTCGATCGCTCAAATCCGTCAATGCGACCGACTTGACATTGGCATGTCATTCCTCGAGCATACAAACTACAAGCTAAACAACCCCATCTGGTGTTTGTGTTTAATACTGTTTAATACTGTTTTATACAGGCGAGCACATCTGGATACCAGTTCTGACAGCACCGCTTGTCCAACGACCTGCCAGGGTCGCTGGAAGCAACGACATGTCATTATCAGAGCATCTCCAACGCGCCACCGCTATAGCTATAGCTAAACGCGTTATAACCGACCTTTCTCATATTTTAGCGGTGTGCTAAACGATGTGCTCCAATGGGAGTTGAATCTATAGCTATCGCTATCGCTACGGATTGGCTGACAGCGCCCACCAGGCCGCTTAGAGCGGGAGTGAAAAACGCAGCGCACGGAAGAGAACGCTCGGCGCATGATCGAGAGAAGCGAAGGCCGCTCGGAGGAGCGTGGCTGAAAGAGTGAGGACTGGAAGAGCAGGCAGGAGAAGCGCGGGCGCCGGAAGGGGCAAAGAGTGCTGGCGCTGCCGATGGACGACGACATCCACCTACGTATACATGTATGCGCAGCGCTAGGCCTAGAGTGTTGGCAAGCAACATCCAAGCTACGCGCGACCACGGCGGATTGAGGCTTAGATGTTGAGTATCGACGACCGACGAAGGGCTCACATGGGCCAGCGCCCGTGCAAGTCGCCTGTTCTCGTCCTCGGACCGCCTCTGCCCGTGCGCGCGCCCATGACCCATGCTTCATCCTCGCGGGAAACTGCCACGGGACGTTTCGATTGGCTGTTACCTTTTCTGCCTCGTCTACGCTCTATAGCGGCAGCATAACTTCACCGCTATAGAGGCCTCCTATAGCGGCAGAGCTCGATTTTTTAGCGATAGCCATAACTATAGCGGTGCGTTGGACCACATTTTCACCGCTATAACACCATGCGACATGCAATAACAAGCGTGACAGTTATAGATTAGCTATAGCGGCGCCGCGTTGGAGATGCTCTCAAGCAGCAAGCTGCTCCACCATTCAACATTGACGATCATGGTTAAAGTTATAATTAAAAGCTTGCTAGGTTGGCAACATAACAAAAGTAATTCAGTTTTACATTTGCCACCACCACCAAGAACGGCCTGCGTGGCATTTTCAACGTTCAAAATGCCACACGTCGCTACTTGACGCGGAGAAGACGTCGGATCGAGATTGTTTCGGTGTACTGCTGCGCGGGATCACACGATCCTGGTCTCTATTGTCGACACCAATGAAAACTGCCCTACTTGGTACGATGAGCGATGCCAATAAGCCTTCGGGTCCCATGGCACCAAGTATGTATGGTGCATTAGGATCAGCTGGCCGGACGTAAAATGAAATGACAAAGACGCTATGGACACTGAAGCTCACGCCGCGTTGGTCGCAAGATCAAAGCGACGGGAGAGGATACGCAGCTTCTCAGCGTCGTCCAAAAGCTCCTCGCCGCACTCGGGATCGATACACGTCGGC
>NW_008246170.1:29986-32931 GCF_000281045.1 Saprolegnia diclina VS20
ACTCGAGCACGAGCTTGGGGTTGTCACTGTCCTGGCCCGAGACCGCCTTGAGCTCCAGCAAGTACGGCGAGTTGCACCTAGAATTCAAAATTGAGTTTTGAGATTGAGAACGAAGGAGAAGTATCAGACGTTTGCATGACATTGATTTCGGCGTAAAGGTCATTGGCGCCGGCCGCGTATTTAGCCGACTTGACTGCGACAAGCTCGTTCTTGTACATGCCTTTGTGCACGTAGCCAAAGCCGCCGTCGCCGAGGAGAGCGTTTGCATTGATCTGAATCGCAGTCTCGGGCACCTACGTCGTGTCAGTGGACGGCGCCGTCATCAACTCGTACATCGTCGGCGATTTGGTGAACGACGTTGTAAATTTGGTGTGGGAACCGGCGGTGGCGCAGCTTGATCGCTAACACCAGTGGCGTCTCGCCATCCTACGCATGCGTGAGGAAGCATATTAGTACACAAGGCGAATTGCCGTACGTTATTGCAGTCGACCGATGACACGTCGGGGCGGCGCAAGAGCATCTGGAGCAGCTGCGTGTGGCCATGGCGCACTGCAAGGTGAAGTAGACCATCGACATGCTACGAGCTTGGGTTTGAGTTGGACGTCAAAACTCAATCTCAAAACCTCATTCGTGACGCGAGAATCAACGCCTTGATCCAACAGTGCTGTGGTGACAGCAACATTGCCTGCAACCACGGCTTGCATGAGCTCCGTCTCCTTCGCCTTGGAAGTTGCTGGGACTGGTGGCGTTGGTGGAGCCTATGGAAAGAACAGTATTGAGCCGCAGAAAAGCTATAGATGGTGCGTACACTTGGGGTGTTGCTGGCGTGCTCTTGCAGGAGGCGCACGATAGTCGTGTGCCCACGCTGCGTGGCCATCGCAAGGGCCGTGTTGCCGTCCTAATTAGCAAGATAAAGCTGAGAGGTGGGAGAACTTCATTTCGTACAGCATCGGTGGCTGGGAGGTTGGGATGATGACGCAGCAAAGCCCGAGTCACATCAATGTGGCCAAACTGGACGGCCAGTAGAAGCGGCGTTGCACCCGCCTGGCACGAAGTAAAGAATATCGTTGCAGAGATACGAGCTAGTACCAAGATGTTTTGGCCTTCATAACTGTCATTGACTTGAAGACTCCGATTCACGTCCGCGCCGGCATCGAGAAGACGTTTAGTTGCTTCGAGATGGCCGCATAACGTCGCAATCATGAGTGGCGTCGCTCCATCCTACCTCATCGAATGGTTGATATAGAGGACGTAACATCCGCAGAGAACGTACGCTGTCCGCTTGATCCACAGCTGCGTTGGCATCGAGGAGCGTCTTGACGACGGCGTCGTGCCCGTTGCCCGCAGCAATATAGAGCGGCGTCCATCCATTCTACGTCATCGGCAACGGTTCAGGTCACAATCGCGAGGACTCAACAGCTAAAATACGAGAACATACGCTGACAGCTTCATTCACAGCTGCGTTGGCACCGAGGAGCGTCTTGACGACGGCGTCGTGCCCGTTGTATGCAGCAATAAAGAGCGCCGTCACCCCGTTCTACGCCATCGGACCAGTAATTTTGCCATCGAGCGTGGCCAGCGCACCTCGTTGGCCCAGTGGACATCAGCGCCTTCCTTGAGCAGGCGCTGGACGTCGTTGGTGCGACCATCGCACGCAGCATTGTACAGCTGAGAACCCTAGACAAGAAGCCGCGTGGCACACAACAGCGCGGGTCTCATGACGTCGTACTAGGCTCGCTGGCATGACCAACAAGGCAACTTTGAGTTGGCTTGAATTTGCACCATTACAATGCGCATACATTCCGCCAGCATACCTTAATCAAAATGAAACGCCTCTGTTTTATACAGTTTTAAACGGCGAGTGGATGGATTTGAACCCGTGTCACCCGACGACGCAGCTGCCGACGCTCACAGCATCCGCAACAAGTCTTGCCATGCACTCGAGTGTCAACGAGCCATCTCATTCCAGCGTGTCATTCTGCTGTACTCGGACGCACAGCTGGACGCGGCGCCTCTCGGGGCCCCATTGCAGAAGGTTTTAAACCTACGGTTTAAAACACATCGCCAAGCTGGAACAGACCGCCCACGGCCTCGCTGTGTCGAGCACACTTTGGCAGCAGCGCTCGCAGCAGTCAACGTTAGGGAAGAGCTATCGCGGGGTTCTATGTCACTGATGCACAATGCGAGGTACTCACAGCCATAGACAGACTCCCTTCGCTGTGTCGCGTTGAACCTGTTGGTTATCGATGCATGCGCGATGTGTTGTAAACATGTATAAAACACCGTTCCACATGCCATTCTCGCTCAAAGAGAGCGAGCATGACTGCGCGACGGCCTCCTCGTGCGAGGAGGCCGTCGCATTGCTGCGAGCATGCAAGTGCTTGACCTTGGGCGCTCAGCTGTACAGAGCTGCGTTCGTTGGCAGCAATGATGACGTTCAGCGCCTGCTGACCGAAGGCGCCGACGTGCACTGGACCAACAAGGTACGCCTCGCGCGCCAGCGCATGTCGTGATGGCTCTTGCATGTAGCAAGGCGCGACGCCGTTGTTTGCGGCAGCCCAAGAGGGCTACCTCGCTATCGTTGCGATTCTGCTTGCTGCCAACGCAGCTGTCAACCAGACCAAGCACGTACGCTCGTTTTTGTACTTGGCTACCGGCACAGTACAGCGGTGGAAGGAATACAAGGAGGTTAATTTGACCTCTAATCCAGCGATCTGATTGGCTGAACGGGCCGGCCGAGCTGCATCATCGAGACTTTATAAAATTTATTGTGAAAGGTATAAAGATGCGTGGGGAAGCGATATGGGTGTCGCCATGTGACGTGTCACGGCCATTCCGCGATTGGGTATCGTCTTGCAGACGATCCAGCCGAGCATGAGGCCAAAAAAGCGTCGCCAGCGGTGCAAAGTCACAGAAAAGGTGGAGGCCATTAAGATGATGCAGAC
>NW_008246170.1:33806-45601 GCF_000281045.1 Saprolegnia diclina VS20
TCGCATTCCTACATGCTTCTGCACGATCCGAATGGCAGCGCGTACCCTAGGTTTCGACTCGCCCAGCTACCCACGCCGGCACTGGCGGCACGAGCGCGATGATCAAGAGCGTCTGCAGCGTTGCTTCCATCAAGGTTGTTTGCAAGTCGGCCCCAATTGCGCGCGGGTTTTTGCCGCAGCGTTGCAAGTCCACCGACACTCGCACGGTGCGCAAGACGCCCCGCTTCTAGGGGCTACCGCCACGCCACTCCCAAATGACGAGCGGTCAATCGAGTCGACTATTGCCCCACTCTAGCGTCGTACAAGGCGCTAACCACGTTTTTAACCGGTGTGGACCAAAAGTACCTAGATCCGTGGGAGCTAGCCCAAAGTTACTATAGTGAGCTAGTAGAGACAGCTAAACCAGTGCAGTGGTTGACGCGCCGTGCCCCACATGCCGTCGCCGTGGCGAAAGCTACCATCGAGGTGGTTGATCTCGGCTGCGTAAAACCTGCTCTTGTACGAGGCGCTAAAGGCTGTCGGGTCGAGACCTCTTGTGCAGCTTGCAAACGCGACCTACGAATCCCATACCATCGTTTCTATCAAGTTCATGCACGTACAAGGCCGTCGTGGGGCGTCGACGGAGCGGCCAGTGCATTGATCGCTGTCATGATTCCGGACGCGGATGTCCAGAGACCGACGGGACTTTGACCGCAGAGCACAGCGTCGGCGTAGCGCTTGTAGCTGCCTTGCGCTCTTGTGTAGTAGCTGTTCAAGCCGAGCGCGGTGGCTTCCCAGCTCCCGGCCTCGTACATGTACGCGAATGTCGGCGCGATCGGACACCGGCCGAGAAGCCCGAGCACGGAGGAGAGGCTGGGTATCGCACAAGATTTGAGCAGCATGTTCAAGACGGGACTGCCGCCCATGGGTGTGTGGAGGGCGACCCATTTTGTCTCGGCGCTGAACGAGCAGACGCCGTTGGCGAGGGCGAGGCCCAGCACAAGGCCGCCCATCGAGTGCGTAACGACGATGAGCCGACCGACGCTGCCCGTGGTATTGGCCACCGAGAGCATTGACGCACAAAATTTCTGTTGCAGAACTGACGACGTCCACGGCACGGTTGTCGTATCGAAGCGCGCAAACTGAAGCGACGAGCAGCACGGTGCCGCGTCGACGAGGTCGTTGCCCCAGTAGGCAGCGTATGATGCGAGAAGGCTCGATGACTCGTTTGCGACGCCGGCGCCGTGAAAGAAAAGACAGGGTCGCCGCCCTGATCGACATGCACAGGGCGACCTCGTTGTGTTGGTGACCAGCGCCTCGGACAGCGAGGGGCAGGCGAGCGACTGACGAGGTGACACGGGCGGCGTCATCGACGTATTTCGGGCCAATGCAACAACTAGGGTTGGTGATATCGCTTTTGTGATGCCTAGCACAAGTAGCGTAAGCTACCGAGATGTTGACCGGAGAATGTACCAAGTTCTATGCTTTGGCAGATTGTCATCGGAGCCCCCAAGAACGTCGTGGCGTACGCGATGTAGCCAGCGTCACACGCCGAGACGTCATTGGACTGTGTCGCAGTTTGGATCGCGGCGACCACCGACGCCATCGACGGTAGCGTTGATGCAGAGCCGCACGTGACCGACACTTGTGATGCGCCTTCGACGACGCTGACGTAGAGGGCGCCGGATACCATCGTGTAGCGCTGGACGGTCGCTCCTTGGGTCATGTTGATGTCGTAATCAAAGTTGCCGTGCCCGGTTGCGAAGAGCGAGCCCGACGCATTCGCCGCGACAGAGCCGTTGAAGCCGACGGGAAGAAAATAATAAAGTTGACCGGAGAACGGACCCGCGCTCTCCAAGTAGCGCATGAGTGGCCCGTCCGAGCTGGTGGCGGTTGCCGGCTCCGCCAAGTAGAGAACGAGCAGCACGACACCCGCGATGCCAGCGGCCAAAAGACCAGCGCAGAGAAGAAGGTGTACAACTCGGTGCGGCCGACGCGCTGGGCGCTTGGCAACACCCAGGTCGTCCAGCGTTGTGTTCATGCTACGATTGCAATGCTTTTGAATCGCGCGTTCGTAGTCATGTATATTTATAGCGCCAGAAGAGTACCATCCCAACAGACAAAACGAAGGTTCGCAGAACCGAGGAAGCGGACAAGCCTTGAGCTCACCGTGTGCTAAGGCGGCCATGGAACCAGTGCTTCAAACACGTTGTGCTAAGATTATAAATGCCGTAAGAGAAGTTTCAAATGAGCACGGTAAGCTGATCGCGACGGTACCTACTATTGTGCAAAACACGAGCCAACTAAGCTTACAAGTACAGTAATACTCGTTGTGTGGATGGAGCGAGTGATGATGGAGCGATGACCAAGGCGGCCGCGACAGATCGAAGTATATCGATTGGCTAAATAAAATTGAAATGATACCTTTTTGTCCAATCACAGATAGTGTGGCCGGTGGCGCGCCACCTCCGTGAAGTCGAGACGCCAAACTACGATTGGAAACGAAATCGCCTATATTAGGCACATGGATAGCGATGACTTTGGAGAGTTTAAAACGCTACACCACACGCTCGTTGACCCCGTACAACGGGAGAAATGCTTCGTCAAAGTTTTGGATATTATCCGGATCCGGATACGCGACAGGCGTCGGCCGAGTAGATGTGGGTCCTTGGCCGTGGGTGGGATGGCGGCGGGCCTCGCTTTCTACCCGTACTTGATTGAGTAGGACATTTCTTGGCAGGGGAGTTCCAAACATCGTCGATGCAGCCAGAATGGACGGCTGCAGGCGTTGCTTCGTGGCAGTTCAACTGTAGTAAATGGCTATTACGCCATCATTTGCAACGCTCCTTGGCTGCAACAATCTACTACGATCGTCGGTCGCAAAGATTCCTTCCCGTTGGCGCCGCTTCTGCGCTTCCCATCAAGACTGGTCCAAGGCTGACTCGCTCGGCCTGTCCGGTGCTGTTTTTGGACCGCGCCCGCCAAAGATACGTTCTCGGACCAATCAAAATGCGCAATGATTTTAGCCAATCAGCTCTCGCCACTCTGGCCTGGCTAAATTTACGTCGCAGTTGCGAGCAAACGATGTCGTCGACCGAGCTCTCGCCGTCGCAGGTCGCTCTCGCCGTCGACGCGTACGTCGGCGCGACCCTGCGCTGGCTGGCGCTGCACCGCGGTGGCTGCTTCCCGCCCACCGTCCGTGGCTTCAACGTGCACCTGCCCTTTCCCGTGTCGCCCGAGACCATGGAGCAGTGCATCCTCCCGGCAATGAAGCTCGACAAGCGGCTCGTGCAGCGCCACAGCTACTGCAGCGCGCTCTGCCTCGACCTGCCAGGCCGCGCGATCGCGCAGGCGACCATCGAAGACGTGCTCGACGAGGCGATCCCGTTCTTTACGCAGCGCATGCTCACGTTCACGGCCAAGGGCCATACCTACCACTCGCCCGACGTCGACGGGATGCTCAAGCCGCCGCCGCACCTTGCAAAGGCGCCGATTGTCGCCAAGATCCTCGCCGCGCTCAAGGCCCACCCGCTCGTAAAGAGCGCGCCGTACAAGCCCGGTCTGCTTGCGTTTTCGAGCAAGGCGTCGTCGAGTGCCACGGTCGACCCGAACGACAACTATGCCACGTTCCTGACCCACCAAGTCGGTCTCTTTACCGGCCGCATGCAAACGTCGATCGAGAAGAACCTCTCGTACCACGACACGGACGTCAAGTCGATGCTCAAGGCGCCGGCAAAGTGGGACCATGCGACGGTCGTCGAGCACATTGTCGCCCGACTGCGCGAGAACCCGACCGTCAACTCCGTCGTCGACGCCAAGGGCCGCGTCCGCTTTACGCGCTTGGCGCCACCGTCGACGATCTCATTGGACGCCTTTGTGGACGAGCGAAGCGCGTACTTTCTCGGTCGCATGCGCTCGATAACAAGCGTCGGCGGCGTCTACTCTGCAGCCGACGTCAAGAGCCTCATCATGGTGCCCGACCACCTCGATGCGGATGCCGCGTATATCCGCGTGCTCGCAGCGCTGCAAGCGTGCACGGAGGTCGTGTCGACGACCGACACAACCGGCCGCGTGACGTTTACGGCGCTCGGTGCCACCACGTCGCCGGCACGTAGCGTGGCCTCGGCCGCCGAGGATGACGCGTCGGTATCATCGATTGTCGAGCTCATGCTATCGGATGACGTCACTCGCTTCCGAGTGCAGCTGCACGCGGCGTTGGCGTCGTCGAGTGGCAGCTTTCCCGTGCGCAACGTGCGCAAGCAGATGGAAGACCACAGGTACATTTCGTCGACCAACATATTCGCGATCGTCCGGACCATTGTGCACCAGCTGCTCGAAGACCCGGGTATTGCGATCACTGAGAATGGCGCCAAGCTCGTGCGCGTGCCGGGCGCGGTCCTGGCGCCGCTCACGACGCCGTCGCTGACGCCATTGACGGTCGTGACGCTCGAGACGGCCCGCCGCGCCTTGACGTCGCCCGTGTACCTCGGCGACGTCTCCAAGGAGCTCGAGACGCTCAGGCTCTCTCTGGCGGGATCGCTCAAAGCGGTGCTGGCCACCTTGCAGGCGCGCGACTGTTTTCAGATGGACACGAACGGCTTTATCAACGTCAACGACGGCGCGTGGACCAAGCAAGTTGAAGCGTACATTGGCAGCCAGCCAGCCGAGCGCAAGCAGCCCATCTCGAGCTTGACGTCCCGGACGCTGCCGCTGTCTCCAGCGGTACCTACTGTCGACGCACGGCCGACAACGCCATCGATCGACGATTTTGTCGAAATGAACGTCGCGTTCTTTACGAAGCGCATGCTCGAACGGACGCGGGACGGCGGCATGTACTACGTCGGCGACACGCAGGCGCTGCTGCAAGCCGGCGGACCGCACTACAGCGTCAATGCCTTTGTCCGCATCTTGAAGGCACTGCGGGCGCACCCGGACGTTGTCTACCAAGTCGACGCGGACGGCAACGGCTACTTTACGCAAGCTGTTCGCGATGACGTCGACCAGTACGTTGCGCAGCACGCGTCACTGTACTTGGGCCAAATCGCCGACTATATCGCGGGTGGCAACTGCTTCTTTACGTCGTACCTCCCGAGCCAACTGCGCACGATCGTTCCGGACACGGCGCTGATCGAGCCGGTCGTAGAGGCGGTCGTGGCGTCCCTCCAGCGCAACCCGCGCTTCCGTTTTGCTACGGACAGTACAGGGCGGGCGTATTTTACGACAGGCCAGCCGCGTCTTGGCGACACCGACGTTCTCAGCCAACAACGTACGACCTGTCTCCATCCCCATTGTTATAATACCCACCATTTCGTCTTTAGCGTCGAGCGACATCGAGGTCGAGCCCGAGCCGTCGGTCAGTGACGCGTCGTCATCAAAAGCCATGCCGACAACGTTTGGCAAGCTCGTCAAGGACCTCACGGCGCGCTTCACAGTGCAAATGATGCTGACGGTTGAGAGCAACCACACTCGCTTTCACGTCTCGTACCTCCGGGGCGAGCTCGGCAAGACGTTTCAAGGTGTCTGCCTCGCCCAAGGCCACGACGTCGCCAAGCTGACGGCTGCCATTGTCGAGCAGCTCAAGAAGGACCCTCGCGTGATCTACGACGCCTCGGCGGCTGTCTTTGTCAAGAACCCCGACACAACACACGTCAAGGGCACCAACGCCACAGGCGTCAAGACCACCACAACGGCGCCCGCCAAGGGCCAGGACGCAGACGTCAAGAAGCACGCGGCCGCGATGCTAAAGGGCATGCTGAAGCTGCCGGTGACCAACAAGCGCTTTTACGTCGAGTTCATTCCGGGCATCGGCGACTACAAGACGAGCGCGCTCGCCCGCGCCATCGTAGCCGAGGTTGCCAAGGACACGCGCTACGTCTTGCGCACCGAAGGTGTTCCCCGGCCGTTCTTCGAGAGAAAAGGCGAGACAAAAGCACCAAGCGTCAAGTCGACCCCGTCCCGCGCCCCACCAACTCCATCGCGCGCCCCGACAGTGACAAGCCTGTCGATGGACAACGCGGCCAGCAACGGCGATACCTCGCACGGGCCGACGGTTGTGTCGACGGCCGCGCAGCTTCAACACACGGTCGGCGCCCTCGACGTGGTGCAGTCGCCGTGGACACCGCGCGCCGTCGCCCTTGACGCCCATGGTGTGTGGCCTCACGTTTTGCTTCAGTTGGCGAGCGACAATACGGTTATCCTCATCGACGTCGAGAGCACTGGAGCCAACGCTGTGCACACTGCGCTGTACCCGATGCTGGCGTCGACCGCTGTCACCAAGGTCGTCTACGGCGCCCATCGTCTCGCGGCGACGATGGCGCAGCTGCATGCCGACTCGATACCGTCAGTTGTCGACTTGGAGCTGCTGATGGAGCACCAAACCACGCGCTTCAACGTTCCATTCGCCAAGATGCTCTCGCTACTCGGACTACCCGCGCATCCGTATCCCCGGTACCTCGACCGACCCGACTTCTTTGATCAACGACCACTTCGGGCCGAAGCGACACAGGCCGCAGCAGCGACGGTGTCTCAGTTGCTGGACGCCTACCATTCCTCGGAAGATGATGTCAGCTGCAACCGCGATGAACTTTTGACCGCCTCCAACCAGCGACTGCATCAGGCCATTGCTTCTGATGGTCAGCGGTCGCTGTGCTTTGACGCGCAGCAGAATCAGCGACTCGTCTCGACCGAGTACCTCCAGGCGTGGCGACCCCACGACGTTGTTTCGAGTCCGCCAGTGGTGATCCACGAAGACTTGGACGACATTTTGGGGTTATTGCCACCTGACCTCGCGGCGCCACTGCTCCAACCAGAGGTCAGCGCTAAGCTACTGGACATTGTCTTGGACCTCGGACGCCGACCGTGGGCGTGGGTCAACGGCGCGCGTTTCTTTCTCGATCCGAGTAACCACGACCGCGTCGTCACGAGAGACGACCTCGATTCGATCGTGGAGCGCGTCGGCGGCTTTGGCAGCGACAACCGCGCCGGCCTCGAGCGACAACTGCACCGTATCTCGGCGATTCGCAACCGCCAAGACAGGATCATCGCCCTGACGATCCGCGTCGGCCGGTACATTGAAGGCAACGCGGGCTTGATCGCGGATCTTCTGGCAATGGAAGACAAGAACATTCTCTTCCTCGGCGAACCAGGCTGCGGCAAAACCACCATCGTCCGCGAAGTCTCTCGGCAGCTTGCGACCAAGTACAACGTCTGCATCGTCGACACGAGCAACGAGATTGCAGGTATACTACTCTTTATCTCGTGCTGGTAGAGAAGAAGAACCCTAACCACCTTCTGTTCCAAAGGTGATGGCGACATTCCGCATCCGTGCGTGGGCCTGGCGCGGCGCATGATGGTGCCGTCGCTCGACGACCAAGCCGCTGTGATGGTCGAGTGCGTCCAGAACCACACACCCGAGGTCATGGTCATTGACGAGATTGGTCGCCCGAACGAAGTCGAGGCCGCGCGTACGTGCAAGCAGCGTGGCGTGCGCATCGTAGCCTCGGCGCACGGCGACCTCCGGAAGTTGCTCAAGAACAAGCCGCTGCGAGGTCTTGTGGGCGGCGTCGAGTCGGTGACGGTAGGCGACGCACTGGCCAAGGAGAAGCAGAAGAAGGATGACAACGGGCCGCTGCGAAAGCTCTTGGCGCAGCGTGGTGGTGAGCCGATCTTTGAGGTGATTGTGGAGCTGCGTCGGGGGCAGTACAACGCGTGGCGCATCGTGACGGACGCTGCGTCGGCGGTCGATGGCATTTTGGCCGGCGAGGCGTACGAGGCGCAATTGCGGACGCGGGCGACTGATGGCATCTACTACAGCGAGCAGAAAGTCTAATTGAATATGATTGTGGATCGATACGAGTGAAGTCGTCAGCTTATGGCGCTTTATTTGTGGCATATGCCAAAAGCAAATTTTGCATAATTGTCGATGTTCCCCTCGCACGCCGACGTGGAGGTGCAATTTATCATCTTCAAAATGACAAGTTAAAGCCGATGTCATTGGCGCATCGAGCAGCTCAGCGACCATGCCATCTCCGTGACAGACCCGACGGCCACGGTTCGCTTTGCCATACGGTCGCAGAATGCATTGAATCATTGGAGTAGCACCCGGTGCTTGCGGCCGGACACACTGTGGTCGCAACACAGAGCCTTCGCGAGGTGCAACATTGTCGTTGCGCAGGATTGGTGTAAAATCTAGCCAATCAAACGCCGCCGAAATGGATCTTACGCTGTCAACGCCCGCTCGGGTTACTTTGCCAACGTCGTTTGCGTCTTGGTCGTACTACAGCAGCACGCAAAGAGCGTGGTCGTACTACAGCAGCACGCAAAGAGCGTGGTCGCTGTGAGTTCGTCCCGCAAGAAAGGCTGGAGCCTCTCACCGTTCATCAACTCCGACAATTTGAGCATCTCGACGAAAAACTTCGATGCTCTCGACTCAGATCTTACAGCATTCGCTCATTACGCTAACGGCTCGGTGCTCCACCATGACTCGTAGTCCTTCTGATACGTTAATGCGCCACCAGGCTTGCAATACAGGATTGCTACTACCGGTACTGCGATGGGTCAATATTTTAGACTTGGTAATTAGGCCCCTCCTTGCCACGGCTGGCGGGTCATGGCGTAGTACATGAGTTCGTCCTCCTCGTCCTCGGGGCCGTGTTTGGAGCGGCAGTACCAGTACGTCAAGTAGGACGCGAGTAAGATCGAGAAGCCCGACAGAAGGGATGCCGTCAACCCTACGCCGTCGCCGACAGTTTTTCGCGTACTTTGAAGCACGCCTTGAAGTCTGTCGTAGAAGCAGACGCCTTCAGAGCCCCACAGGGCTCTGTACTCTCGGAGCTGGTTGTACCGAGCGATGCGCGCCTCTTCGTATGTGAGGAGATACGGCATCACGAGCTTGCTCGCGTAAAAGAGGCAGAACGTCGTCGCTGTCTCGGCCACGGTCTCGGGGCACTTGTCGTTGATCCAGTCGCGCAGCCGCGACGGTGGCAATGAAGCCGACACAATCTCACGGCAACCGTCGCACGCCACGTCAATGTTGGTCTCGGGAAGGCGACCCGGCGCGTTGCAGAACGTCGTCAGCGTCGTTGCGTTGGTGACGATAACGCCATAGTAGAGACCCGAGTCAAAGGCGGTTCGGTTCCGGCGTGTGTTCTCGACGCCCTCGAGCAGGTAGGCTCGAAAAAGCGTCTCACGCATCGGGAGCTTGGAGCAGTACGCGACACCCTTGGCCTCGCAGTAGGCTTCTTCGAAGACGCGTTGCGTCGGTCTGTCGGGCACGGCCAAGTAGTACCTCCACGGCGTGATGAGGCTGTCATCGTAGTTTGGCATGCGAGTGTCGAGACTCAAGTCAAACCAGGTGCTGCGTGTGTCCTCGTATTTGGTGGTGTCGCTTATGAGAGCATAAAATGCGACGGCGGCGATCGCAGCGAAAAGTCCGGCGTTGACGAAGACGAGGGCGGGCGGGAGGGCCGAGCGAGCCAAGTTGAGGGACTTGTAGCGGCAATACATCAGAGCACCAAGAATACTGACGAGGCCGACAGCTGCACACGAGAGCATTGAGTAGCTCGATATGAATACAAGGAGCTCGGACGAGCCGACCGTGATGAGAAAGCCAAGGTACGCCACGACGGTGAGACCACTCCAGACGAGGAATACTCGTGTCATCGCAGCAGGTTTGAAAATGAACTAGAATCTGGACATGGCGGTTTTTGCCAGCTGTAGACACCCTGTCAAACGGGTTGGAAGGTTGACCCATCCACACCATCTTGTCTCATGCCAGCTGTTGTCAAAGCATTGTACAGTATCGACTCCTCCATCCATTCTAGTGCTAGAGATAGAATTCTCGGGTGTTTGGACGGCTCAAACCCGAATCGAAGCAGTCGTGATGCATGACAACCGGTCCATTTCTGCTTCTGTACTATAGTATCCAGATTATCTTGCATAAACTGTCTAGTAACTGTCGCACTCTCGTGGTGGACACGACACGCCACATGTTGTTGGATCCCGCTCGATGCTCGCAATTTACTTTTCGATTTCATGATAATCTCCAAAGACTCCGTCGCGACTACCGTCGTTGCCATCGCTGCTGTCCTCGCGATTGCCCAAGGCGTCGTCGCCTACCGTGTCTCCAACGCATGGCTCGTCTCGTTATTTGTGCTGGCGCACGCTCAGGCCGCCAAAGCCGTCGCCATCCTCCTCTTCTTGTTTGCGGCAGCCGGTCTCTGCTCGCTCGTCCAGCCGCGCGGGCGCCGCAAGGTGCAACTCGTCGTTGTTTTCGTGTTTGTGGCCGCGTACGCCAGTCTCCTTGGTCTCGTTCTGGATGGAATGGCGATCGTCCAGACCAACATTGAGGTGACGGCGCTCTTCACGTCGTACCAACATCGAGTCGACACGGTACTCAACTTGGAGCCGGGGTCTGTATTTTCTCAGGCGAAAGACGCGGGGTACCTCGAGTGGCTCCCAGGCGGCCGAGCCACCTCGGACTACTCACTCGGCCCCAACACGGAGCTCTTGGAAGCCTATGGCAACTACTCCAAGGCGGCGGCAAGGACGTTCGATGCTGCGTACTGCCTCGGCCAAGGCAAGACGTTTTGCGATACGCTCCCGTTCTCATCAACGATCGTGCTGCCGGGCATTTGGCGCAACAAGAATGCCACGCGCGCCATGACTTCTGCGCTGGCGACCTTGCCAACGACCTTTGCCAACGTCACGATCACGTCCGCGACGACCATCAACAGCTTTTGCGCCCAAGCCGACGCGACGGCGCTGGCAATGTCCCGCAACGACAACATGACGCTCCAAGACGTCTGCGTCAGCTGCGCCGAGCTCATGAAGCCGATGCCGACGCAGTACGCCGACGTCGCCTCGTACATTCAGACGACGTGTCCGCTCACGGTCGCGCGCAGCGAGGGCCTCTTTTGCATGGCGAGAGCGCACCCTTTCGACGCCTGGTCCCCGATCAACACGGAGACCAACCAGCGTCGCAAGGTGTGGAACGACGATACGCTGCCGTACGGGAAGCCGTCGATGAGCGAGTGCTTTGGCCACACGCTGATGGCGCCCGCCCGACGTGACGCGCGAACGCTGGCGGTTGCCCTTAGTGCGCTCCTTCTTCTCAACGTCGTTGCATTTGTCTATCTCTGGCCACTGCGCCAACCCGACACGACGTGGGCGTCGCTCAAGCGCGGAATGAAGAAGTTGCAGAAGCGCTGGCGTCGCGACGAGCTGTCGATTAAAGCCATCACCAACGACGTTCGACTCGTCGAGTCGGGGCCCCTTGCTACCAATAACGTTGTCGGTTGCCGCACGGTCCAGTAAATATCGATAATTTCGTAGATCAATAGGTTTAGGTTTAGCTTCTTGTAGCCCGTCTTAATTCACTCACTCTTCATTTCAACTCCTCTTGAGCACCTGTCTTCTACCACCCTCGGTGCGCAGACAAAGCAGGCCTCAACATGGTCCATGAGGTCGGTCGCGTGCGTGCCGGCGTACACGTTGCGCAGACGAGCGCGTGTTGGTAAAGACGCGGTTCGGGAGCAGCTCGTCGGGGAGCGTGACTTCGACGTATTTGAGTTGCGTGTCGTCGACCAAGGAGCCGATGAGGTTGGCGCAGTACAAATCGCGGTCGAGGTCGTAGTCCGGGATCTCGAGGCGGTCGGTCGCGAGCAAGTAGCGGCGGCGGCCGTCCTTGTAAATCTTGGCCTTTGTACCCTTGGCGGGAATTGGCGCAACGTGTACGCCGGCACGCACGCGACCGACCGCATGGACCAAGTTGAGGCCTGCTTCGTCTGCGCACCGAGGGTGGTAGAAGACAGGAGCTC
>NW_008246170.1:45701-50033 GCF_000281045.1 Saprolegnia diclina VS20
AGGCGCAATTGCGGACGCGGGCGACTGATGGCATCTACTACAGCGAGCTTAGAGTCTAATCTTGCATCGATATTTGGTATTACAATTTCAGTTTGTCGTATATGTTTGCTACGAACCCGTGAGGTACTAACTAACGTTATTTCGTACGTGGCAGCTCGCTCCTTGACAATATCCTTGACGCACATCTCGATCCATTCGAGAACGCTAAATGGTCGAATCGAGTATTCCTAAAGTTTATAATGACTGTGAAGCTGGTAATAGGCAGTTGATTGGCGTAGCGACCACAAGCCGAGACTAAGCGTCAGTGATTTATCGTGTGGCCGCAGAGACCGCTCCAAACTACAGTAACAACCAGGGCCACGGCGGTCTTGCAGACGTGTGGCGCCTGCAAGATCACAAGCTCGACAGCGCTACTTCGGCGATTGGCCAATAAGAACGCGGGTGTCACGCTCGCCGACGAGCTGCTCCCAAACCGCGTCATTACCAACTACGCGCTCGTCGGGCTGCGCAACGTGTACGCCGGCACGCACGCGACCGACCGCATGGACCATGTTGAGGCCTGCTTCGTCTGCGCACCGAGGGTGGTAGAAGACAGGAGCTCGAGAGGAGTTGAAATAAAGAGTAAGTGAATTAAGACGTGCTACAAGAAGCTAAACCTAAACCTATTCTTTGAGGCGGTGTTGTTGAGCTTCAACTTGAACTGCAAGCACAGCTGCAAGCACGTGCTTTCTCGGATCACGGGCAGAACACGCAACAAAACCATATTAGAATATTACACTCAACTCCCCTAACCACTAAACACCGACCGCAAGCAGCGCAAAAACCAAGGCCCGAGCCGGAAATAGCGCCATCGCGTCGTCATACACAGCGCTCCACGGAACAAGATTGTACAATTGTCACGAGCTTCCCGAAAATGCTATTCGAACAACCAGAAAGCTCGGACCTTGGTTGCGTTGTATCTGAGCTGTGTCGCGTCGACGGCGGCAGCTAAATGTGTAAATGTGGCGTCACGCAGATGTTATTTATGGCACATGCCGCATATAATGTTGACCACCACAGAACTCTCATTGTATCGCTCACATGCCGACGCAGATGCGCATTGTATCATCTCGAATGTATTTTCTATTGCTTTGTCAAGCTGGAGCGATTTCATTTCCCAGCGCGATTTCGTGCATTCTCAAGCTCAGGTTCACTGTCACTAAATGTGGCACAGTGCCGTTTTATTCGTGGCATGTGCCGCAATCTATCTTTGACAACCCATAATTGTCGCTGCATGCCTCGCACGCCGACATGGAGTAGCATTTCGGGACCTCCAAAGTGGCCTCAATCACTATGCCACGTAGAAGCGATTTCATTTTCCAACTCGATTTGGCGCACGCAGCGAGCGGCTCGGCGGCTTGGCGGCGGTGGTTGATCCAGAATCGCGTGGGATTGGCCCAAAATTCAAAGAAAATAGCCAATCAAATGCTTCAAAATGATATCTACTTCGTGTACCTTGGCGCCATACGCGCAGGAAGCTTGGCCGACGTCGTTGGCTTTTTGGTCGTAGGACCTCTGCGAGCAATGGCTCGGCGGAACGTCCACTCGTTATTGATGTTGGTGCTGTCGATGCGCTGTGGCATCGTCTGCAAAGTCGACGCGACGGCGTCGACCGCGTCTGCCAGCTCCACGTCGTCGAGCGCCAAACGCCCAAGCTCCAGCGCGAGACGCGCCGTGTCGTAGACATTTCCCAAAGCAATGCTAGCGACGACTTCGTGCACGTAGGTCGCAATGACGCGGCGGGCGTTGGCCCCCGACGAATCTTTGGTTGGCGATGAGACTGCCGCCTCTTCCGTCTCGGGCTCGGACGCGCCACCCTCGTCACTATCTACGTCAGAGCATACGGATGCTTTGTCCAATTGGGATCGACTACCCGCGAGCGACACGTCGTCGTCATCGTCCATCGTCATGTTCGAGCGAGGCGGCGTGAGATCGACGCGGTCGTCCGGCGGAGGAAAGCCTTTGCCGACAAAGCACGGCCTGTTTGAGGCGCAAAAATCGAGCTGCGGGTGCTGCGTCAACCGCGCAACAATGGCCACGACCGCCGCGTCCGTGGGCACGTCGGGCGACACGAGCGGACGGACTTGGGACCGAATGTACGAGACATGAAAGACTTCACCGTCTTGCACCCACGCCAGGATCGCATCGAGATACGTGACTTCAAAGAGCTCCACGACGGTCGCGACATCGATGGTGCTGTCGATGACCGGGCTTGGCTCGTGTACAGTTGGTGGCGACGGTGCTGTCGGTTCCGGTGCCAGCGGACGCGCGTTGGGACGTGGGGGAAGAGCTACGGTCGCAGGCTCGATGACAACGTGCTGAAGCGCCTCGCGGCTTGCCACGTTGCATGCGTCTGGGCCGTCCGATCGCGCAAGAGCGGTCGCTAGCGCCGGCACCGAGGAGACGGAGTGCAGAAAGGACATGTGCTGGAACGACGCCAGCGGCCGTCGGACAACAGCGGGATTGATGCCGAGACGCGGTGTTTGCTTCTTTGTCGCAGTGAGAACGTCCGTCACGCAGCCTGTCGCCCGCAGCATGCTAAGTACGGTCTGCGCTTTTGCTGCATCCCCGCAGCGATTCTGCACGTTTCCCACAAGGTGGGCCGTCGCTTGCGGCGCCATAGCAATCTTCCGACCATAATGCTCGACAAGGGCAGAGACACTCGTCTTGATCGTCGCCTTGGGCATCGTCCGCAGCGGCGGCAGATCGTTGGGTGACGCAGCGACCAGCATCTTGTTGAGCGCACCGCCGCGTCGCAAGCTCGGGTCGACGAGGAGACGTTGCAGAATGTACGCAGATGTACGAGGCACGTCGTCGACGTACCCTGCTTTCGTGAGCATCGACGTAATTTTCTCAAGCTTGAACTCCCTCTTCTTGGCCCGGATCGCCTTGTGCACTGCACCATGGATGTGTACGATCAAGTGATCCAATAGCGCGTCATAGAGCGAACGACCCGCGTCACCACACGGCCGAGTCTCACGCGCGACAACCTCCGAGGCGTCGGAAGCTGGCGCTAGCGCGGCTATACGGCAACGGCGCGGCATTGCTGGCCGCGAGAGAAGAAAGGTCAAGTCGCCAAAGGCAGCAGCCGGGGTGTGCAAGCACGCCGGGTTGATGGCAAGGCAGGGGCTGCCATCCGTCGCATTTGCGATGCAGCCGAGAGCTTTGAGACGCTGGACAACAATGCGTTTGGCTTGATTGTTGGAGATACCAGCGCTGCCAGCAGCTGCATTCCTCGCGCGCTTGTAGATGGCTGCGTGCGACACGGGTTTCGACGCGATCTCTTGCGCCAAGCGTCGCACCAGCGCGTCCAAGACGTCGGGTGTGTCCGTGCTAGTGGCGTCCGTGTCTGGCGCGAGTTGCATCGCATCCAACACAAACTGCTGGCGCGAAGGATACAGCGTGATGCCCGGCTCGGCGGCGAGCAGCTCCACAATGATTGCAGTGACGGCAGCGATCTCGCCACTCGGCACGTACGTCGTCTCGTCGACCATGCGCGCTATCGTGGTCACGGCGAACGACGGCCGCCGGTTCTTCGTGGTCTGGACGATCATCGCCGCTCGCACAGACGCCGCGAGATGCACAAGCAGCGCGTCGTAAAGCGTGCTTGCGTCCTGTGGCGTCGAGGCACTGGTGTCGAGAGCCTCGTCGCGGCTCTCCGGGGCCGGGCGAGGCGCGACTCCAGGCTCGGCGACGGGCGCGGGCACGGTAGGCGGGCTGCGCACGGCTTCCTGCGCGTGGGTGCTCGGCGCGTCGGCAGCGCCGACCTCGCTGGCAGCGCTGGAGCTGAAGACACCGCCCATCGCAATCTGCTGCTGGCGTCTCGTTGGCCAACTTGATACTTTTTATCCAAATCCTTCCATTTTATAATCGGGTGCGAACACGGTGTTTTAAAATATTGAGACAAATATTATGGATTTTTATCGGTGATTTATTTATGGATATATTATTATATGGAAATCGAAATCAAAATCACGGTCTCATCGCTTTGATTGGCAAGTCTTGACACGATCCAACAGCTCCAGCTAGCTTCGCAGTTGCAACTTGTAGCCGCCGACTACAATTGTAGTATACCGGAGACTACTGAAGTTAGCGATCAACAAAGGCCCACATCTTGATTCTACACGCGGTCCTAGACTCTATATCACCACATCCGGGCGCTCACGGACTCTGAAATCCAAAAACTCTTTCAAACTAGAGTTGCTGCTTGCTGTAGCAGAGGCCGTCAATCGCACGCGTCCGCACTTGCGCCTTGTACGCCTCGCCGGCCAAAATGCCATCGACCGCCGACGC